>NC_053449.1:58947049-59066601 GCF_007990345.1 Gossypium hirsutum | reverse complement strand
AAATATATATAAAAATATAATAATAATGAAGTACATGGAGAATATCATATCACATATTAATATCATTAAAATTTTAAAGATTAAATGCCAAAGTGGTAAAAATAATCAAGATCAAATGATAAAATAAGTAAACATAAAGAACTAAATTTATAATTATATAATTTTTAAAAATAAAATAAAATAAATAATTGAGGAATGCTTTTTAATTTCTTCGAAAAAAAAACCCATTTGCCCTTAAAATGCAAATTTTGGTAGCAAAAGTCGTTGAAAGTGAATTTCAGTAAAACGTGTGAATCCCGATTTTCAGTCAGATTCATATTTCCACAGTATACAGAGATTAAGACCCAGTATACAGATTACAGTCTGTTTTTAAATATTAAAGGCAGTATTTTTTTCTCTTTTGAACAATCACTTGCTCTTTCTGTCTAAATTCACCCCTTAATTACAATCTAAAACTTCTCCCTCTCTTTCTGCCTTTTTGTCTCAAATTTCTTTCATTCTATGTTTGGAACTCTTTTTTCTGATTTGCCATACTGGTTTTCGTCTTTTTTGCCTTAATTTTTTTCTCTATTTATAGAATGGTTGTTGTTTTTTTTTATTATTTTGCAAGTTTGCGATGTTTTTCGGTATTAGTGGGTTTCCAGTGAAATCTTTGTGAGCTTCATTCATCACATTTGCATTGTAAAAATCTAAAGGAAGATCTCATTTTTCCGGTTTCTCTTCGATTCTACGGATAGTTCTTAGATTCGGGGTTTTTCTTTTTTTCAATGATTTGGTGATTTCGTGCTCCCAAAAAGATCATGTTTTTGCATACATTTTTTTTTTCCCATTTTGGATTCTTTGCTTTCCTTCAATTGTTTTTAATTTTGCTACACTGATTCAGTGTAATATTCATTTTTGGATTTTGAATCTTAAAAACATTAATAAAAGTGGTTCATTTAATGTGTGTATTTTGCAGTTACCACAACAAGCAAGCTAAAACAGCATTGAAGATGTTAAGAGAAACAAGAACAAGTTTGACTTGGTTATCAGCGATGTTCACATGCCCGACATGGATGGTTTTAAGTTACTTGAGCATGTGGGGCTTGAGATGGACCTGCCTGTCATAAGTAAGCTAGTAATAATGCTCTGCTTTTTTGGCTTCTTTTAATTACTTTTGACATTTTTATCAACATTTTAGACTAACTGCCATGAAAGGGGTTTTAATGCAACTTCTATCATTTCGGTTATCCCATGCAAAAATGGACAAAAAATTTCTGGGCATTTGGATTCCGGATCGGATATTTTACTAATGATATGATTAAATGCCTTCAGTGTTGTCTGCAAATGGTGATACGAAGCTTGTGATGAAAGGATTACTCATGTGCTTGTGATTTGCTGAAACTGTTCGGATCGGAGCTGCAAATATATGGCCATGTATGAGGAGAAAAAAAAAGGTGTATTCCGGCAGCAAAGACAAGCTCATCCAGACAGTGGGGGATGCGGGATAGGATTATCAGGAAGTTAAAAAAGGAAGAGAGAAGCAGAGCGAGCGTGACGAGAATGGCCATGATAACGAGGACCCATCAGCCCAAAAGAACCTCGTTGTTTGGTCAGTGGAGTTGCATCGCAAGTTTGTTGCGGCGGTTATCAGTTGGGCATTGACAGTATGTCTTAATTCTCAGCTTTTGGCTACATTGTGGCATAATATTATTACTATTGTTTTTTGACTCCATGTCTATCCTCACTTTCAATGTGTAATATTATCAATTTACCTGTCGACCACTGCATTTTCGGCTTCTACTTATAACATTTATTATCGATGTTTCACCGCTCTGTTCAGTTCTAGTTGCAGTGAATCTGCTCGTCAATGAAGCAATGAATCTGCAGTGAATCTGTTCGGTTTTAACTTTTCAAGTTGTTGCAATGCAGAGGCTGTACCTAAAAGATCCTAGAATTGATGAATGTTGAAAAGCTTACCAGAGAAAATGTCGCCAGCCATCTGCAGGTAATAACCCGGACCTTTCTGCCATAGTTAGTTACTATGATCCGAAACTTTTCAGGAAGCTAACTTTCATTTTTTTCGGTTACAGAAATTTAGGCTTTACCTGAAAAGAATCAGCTGTGTGGCAAACCAGCAAGCAAACATGGCGGCAGCTTTAGGCACTGCAGATTCTGCCTATTTACGGATGGGGTCTCTGAATGGACTTGGAAATTTTCCATACTTGGCTGGATCTGATCAGCTTCACAATGCTGCCTTTAGATCTTTCCCACCTAGTGGGGTGCTTGGAAGATTGAACAACGGCTGGGTTAGGCATACGTGGCCTTCCATCTCCAGGAACTATTCAATTAGGGCACGTGCAAAATGGGTATACAAATGATTTGCAGTTGCAATCTTTCGTTCCTGGACCATAATACCAACATTCTACAAGGTATGCCAATGTCACTAGACTTGATCGACTACAACATAACAAGAGTGTTGGCCACATAGGAGAGCTGCCAACTACGATAGTACGACTGTTTTCCTGGTTCTGGTAGTTAGTAGATGCAAGAATAATGGATTTCCAACAATCCACTTCTTGGTGTTACAAGCAACTCCTTGATGTTAGAAGGAAGCTCTCAGCAAGCCACTTCGCATACTAGTGTTTCTGCAATAGGCTTCCAAAATGGGAATGCTTTATCCGACTTTACTTTGATAGCTCCTGCTTCCAACCAATTGCAGGATTCAAAAGCAGACTCACAAGGCCAAGCATCCCTGATCAACTGTAATGCAGGGCAAATAATCAGAAGTGCTCCTCAAGAATGGAATGCCCCTAGAAAAGATGCCCCTTACCAATACATGCTTTGATAAACTCTTCGATCCTATTAACAGCGCCATGATTCAGTTGGGACAGTGCTTGGACCGAAATAACTCGATTTTCCACAGAACGACAGACCTTGGATTCGGTTGGACCATTGAACTTTGTTGATCCCTTATCTATCAAGCACAGTGAAGGTGACAACTACATTATGGAGCCATCAGTTATCGAAAAGGAAGGGTATCTTATGTTCAACCAAGGCCACATGGAAGTCATGTTCCTGATAACACCGGCTCCTTGAAGATCTGGCAAGTGCATGATGAACAGGTAAGGCTAGTTGTTTCTTCTTTAGTCAATATTTAGATTCTATTTCTCCGTTTCAGCCATCGAATTAACTCACAAATGGCAGACTTCGTACAAGTTATCATCTTTCATATGAAACAATGCTAGAAAGGACATGCCCGAAACATGCTCCACCAAATTTAGTGGAATGCCATTAGGGTTTAGTAGCATTCATAGCCTAGAGTGTCCAATTTTTCACCAAGTGTCTGACTAGCATGCTAGAACAGGACAGTGTTATTTTCTGGTCTTATTAGGTTCCGACCAATTTGTCCGTTTTGTTGCAGGAAGACGATTTCGGATGCAATGGTTATTCTCTAAGGACTTCCATATGAAGATAAGAATGTAGCCTCTGTACTAACAGCAAAAGAAGGATCTGCTTTTCAAAGCATTGCCCTCTTGGTAGTTTTGCCTCATGTGAACTGAAAACAAAATCTCCTATGATAATCTTTATTTTATGCCATGATTTTGTTGTCAAATCCTTGCACTTTTTATTCTGTCCTAATACATCTCTTAAGAGCTCTCAGTGCAACAACTTCTCCTGCTAAGCCTGTGAAATATTTGTATAATGAATAAAATATTAGTTTTTAATTAATGGGTTCCAACTACGCAGTATAATGTTTGCCTTGTATACTACATTCTTTACTCCATGTTTTATGCTAACCATGTTTCATTATTAAAACTAGGTTCTGATTCTTCAGACCCATTCTACTTAAATATGCTATATTTTCCTGTATTCATCAAATTTTGCATTTTTATTTCTTGAGATTTAAAAATGTTAATATTATTAAATTTTTGGTACGATATTTTGAAATAAAAAAAAATCGACTTGATAATCATGTAAAAAAAAAATGACGTTACAATGAACTTTGAATTTAAATAATTTTAATAGTTGAATCTAAATTTTGAAATCTGAAAAGTAAGATAACTAAATAACTAGAAATAAAGTATAATGATTAATTTTAAATTTATGAAGAGTATTGAGACTTTCAATTAAAATATGAGCTTTGTTTCTTCAGAAAAGCTTAAAGTACTTGTGTTCAAGCTTTCAATTGATATAGCTTTGAATAAAAAGATAAAGTTTAATATATTATTTGATACTTGAGTTTGACATTTTTTTAATATATGATTTTTTTGCTTTAATGTCGTATTTTTATTTGATAAAAGTTATACATTTGCTTAACTGTTGAGTATTTAATTTGGATTTCAAAATTGATTTAATAATTTTTTTAATAGAATAATTTTAGTATTAATTATGAATTTGTTAAATACAATCTGATGATTGATTTTTTTATTAGAATTTTTTGTGTGGATTTAATAAAAGTTAATTACTAATATTATTAATTAATTATGAATTTCATCAAATATTCAACCATAAAATAAAAATTAAACACTAAAAATTAATACTATTTACCTTCGCCTACAAAAATGTATAACTTTTTGCCAAATATATTAATCACTTTAGATGAAAAAAATAAGACAAATTACACCACAAGTCACCCAACTATTGTCTCCTTTCTTTTTAGTCACCAACCATTGACTCTTTCTTTTTTGGTCGCGCAACTATCAATTTTATATTTTGATAATTGAGTGACCAAAAAGAAAAAAGACAATAATTGAATACTTAAAAAAATAATAAAAAGTTTCAAACTCGAGTATCAAATTATATATTAAAAAAGAGTTCAATATTACACATTTCGAATATTATTATGTATAGTATGAGAACAATAGCACATCCTCCTTATTTAGTAATTGTAGTCCTAAAGTAATGATCACCCTTAACCTCCACAAAGGAAGTTGATTTTAATTTAAAGCAGGAAACTGTAGGGACTTATTGCAAATTGGTAAGGAAGTAATGAGAGAAAGCATTCAAGAATTGAGGTGGCAAACCGATCCTCACATCGATGCCTCTCAAATCATTGGGATTCTGCATGAAATATGCGACCTGAGGGATTGGAGAGAGTAATGGAGATACATAAGCTGCTTCTCCATGTAGGAAATCAATGGTGTGGAATGGCATCCGTGTCCAATCAGAGACTAGGGTTAGCTCATTGATTGGTGGGAGACTGCCCTGAGCAGCTCTCCATCTAATGCCTTGTTATATGCAATCACGTAGTCGTTGGTAATCGAGTTCTTGGCTTGCTTTATCTTCTCTATGGTAGCTTCATGGCTACTACTTCCAGTTGTTCGGCTGTTAAGGCTATGGAAGCTAGTACAAATGCGTTGCCACTGAAACCTTTTGGCAATGGCGGCACCATCTTGTTCTTACGTCCACTGCGAATTGCAAGCAAACCATTGCTCCTTTCCTTATCCTAATGCTTTAGTCTTGCCTGGAGTGTAAATCATTTCAGTTACTCTAAATATGTATATGTATGTATGTCTTCATGTGGAGAGCGCTATGAGCTCAAGTGGTACCCTAGCTCTCTCAGATCCTCTATGGAGGTCTAGCTTTGTTTTGAGCTTGTTTTCAAGTATAGAAACAATACTAAACTTATTCCGTACCCTGATAAAAGCATCATAAGTTTTTGTATTAGGAGCTAAATTGTATTTCTCTCTTTATTAAAAAAGTGAGTAAATTAGTTTCTGTACATTAGATAAAAAGCAAACTGGTCTTTTTGTTAAAATTCATTCATTTTATTGTTAAAAAACTGGTATAGCTAATAGAATAACCAAACAATTACATGTGACGTGCCACATGTACCTCATTTTGACATACATAGACCAGTTTTTACAGTAAAAATAGATGAAATTTCAAACAGTAGGACCTATTTGCTCTTTTATTTAATGTATAGGGACTAACTTGTCTATTTTCTGAATAAAAAGAATAAAATACAATCTAACTCTTAATATAAAAACTTTCATAATACTTTTACCGCGGATGTACCCTCTATCTTTTTATAAACATATATGATATTGATATAGACGAGCAACATCAACAATATAATTTTTAATCACTCGAATACTAGAAATGATCCTTCAGCTGAAAACTGAGATTAAACATTGTTTTACCTTCCATAAGTGAGCTGCAATGAGTTCAAAGGAAGAACATGAAAAGCTACCCCTGCTTTCACCACCAAAGACCTTGATTTTTAAGCTTTCTATCATTGCACCACTAAGGTGGAATGTTTTGAGAACAAGATTGGAGTTCCCTGTGTTGGAAAGTTGCTGCCTCCAAACTTCATATCTGGACCAGCGAGAGCTTGTTTTATCAACTGATGTAGATGATCTATGGCTGCTGCACCCCTTGTTGGCGCCGAGCTCCCACTTTCAGGCAATTTTGTGAGCTGCTGCTGACCATGCTGAGTACCCACCAACAATGGCCCCCTCTCATGCACAGGTTTGTAATCTGCAAAGTGCTTCTCTTTCTTTCAAAATTGCAGAATTTGAAGCCCATGCACGCAGAAAATCATAGGTGGCTGGTCCATCAAACAACGAGTGGCTTGCACCGATACTGATTGAGTAACCTCCACACCCGAACCTCGTGACCTACATCATACAATGAAAGTTGCATATGTCTATTCAATAACACGGTAGGATTCAACCAATTTAGTGCACAGCGGATAAAGAACGGAACAAAAGCCGGGCTAAATCCGAAAAGAAACGGACAAAACAGGCCCTAGGAAAATTAATGATCTCACCTGAGCAACAATTAAAGGCATCTGCGAGAAGTTCCCATGAAAGACAGGCTTGTAAGCCAATCGCTCAAAGAATTCCTGTATTGAGAAAGATCACCAAGTTGAATGATCTTCGCAGTGGTGACTGCCTCAGCTAGAACTGCACCACCATTATTGCACCAAAGATTAAGCTTACCATCAGCTTGGTTCAAGCTCAACCTACCTGCAGCTGGATACCATATAGAAAGTGTCTCTTCCAACCCAGATTTCAAGCTGTTGAAGATGGAACCAGAGCCGAGTTCTGGTAAGCAAAACAAGGTTTGTAAAAGAAAACCACGTACATTAACATCGGACACTGCCTGTCCAAATTGGAAAGATGGAGAATCTGTTGTGGATGATGCAACAAGGGTTTTGGGTGTACGGTAACTGTCTTTGTAACCACAACAGTTGGATAATTCTCATGATCATCATGTTTTTTAGTAGCCATGAATGTTTTTTTTTTCCCTTTGTTGCTCTCTCTAAATTTGTTGTGAGAAATATAAGAGAAATGACATGAACATTTATAAAGGCAAAGAGCTTAGGTTTCCAAGTAGCCAACCCTATGTTTCTTTATGGATTTATTTATGACTTTACTATAAAGAATGTAGAATATTAATGGTTTGTAATCCTAGCCTTTGATTAATTAATGTTTTGTATGTTGATGTGATGGTGCTGTATTTAATATTTGCGTATGAAAATGCCGACTGTATTATCTGGTTTGCACTACCAAGGGATTTACTGTGCCTGTATATGTCCCAAACTCTCACGAGAACATCAAATCATGGGACCCATCAACCCTTTTTTTTCGAGCCTAGCAAGAATCTAATCATAAAAAAAAATTAGGGTTTCTGGTTATCATTTTTTATTCATTTCCTGCAGTATCTTTCAAAGTTAGTAGGCTTTGATTGAACTCTAAAGCAAATAAGAAAAAAAAAAGGTTCAATAATAATAAACAATGACCAATACCAATAATTAAGTAAAATTATAAGCACATATACACTGAAACGTAATAATATGAGTTGTTTTGTAGTTATATTATAATCAAGTACTGTATATATAATCATATGTGAATCATTGTACAGAACAAAACCCAGCAGGAATTAACCACATTCAGTGCTTTTGATGGATTATTAAAAGTTAAGTGAGATTCTATTCACTTGTATTACATATGTATATATAAACAGGTTGGCATGTTGCTGTATGCATGTATATATAATATATATATGTACGTATGTAAGTATGTATGAATAGTAAAGCAAGAGCAAGCGTGTATAAGAAGAGCAAAGGTGTCTGTTGTTGTCTCCACTTTCCCAGCACTTAGCCTGATTTCCAGGGTTTCTTACATATTCTTCTTCTTTTTTTCTTCTCTTTATTTTCCTACTTTTCTCATCCACTTTTTTTTTCTCCTTTACAAATCCTAATTTGTTTGCACAAACAAATATGAAATATCCTTCTTTCGGCAGATCACCTGCAATTTCCTTTTGTACAGAGTGTATCCCTTCCAGCCTTACATATACAGATATGCTTGCATGCATGTCTACAAAGTAATAAGTAGTAGTAAACAGTATTTCACTGTGGATGTGCAGCGACATGCATGGTTTGATCCAGTTTTTTACTGATCTAAAACTTGGCATTAATGTTATCCTTTGTCTTGTATAAGCTTCATGGGCCTTAAACACTTTCCTTTAAAAGCTTCAAAATAAGTTTGCCTTTGCCATGCTATATTTGAAAGATACCCTACCTTGAACCATTTAGGAAAACAGAAAAAAATTCGCAGTCTCCTTTTGTTGGGTCTAAATAATTTAATTAGTTGCAGAAAACAAAACATTAATTAATACGAAAAGTTGGGTAGGCGAGGAAATTAAGCATAAGAATTAAGAAATGAAGATATTCTTTTTTTTGGCCTTGTTTGAAAGATAAAGAACCATGAAATCGTGTTCACAATGAATATTATGCTCTCTTGAATGGTCAACATTCGAAGCCAAAATTTTTATTTTTTATTTTTTTATGGATGCTGGTAGTCAAATTGTAAATAAAAAGTTTGGGATATTAAAATTGAATAATTAATTCAATAAATTAATTTGTTTATACATGTTTTATATCGGTAGTACTTAAACTTAGGGTTTTCAAATTACCAAAGCTTCAACTTTATTATTAATTCGAATTCTCATTGTTTATACTTATAGATATTATTGTTGATATAGGGAGCAGAAGTGGTTCAAAATAGTTCACTTAAAAAATGGAGAGCGGTAAGATAATTAGGTTGATCGGAATATGAATGATGGTAAAGGTTGGAGAGGAGATGAGAGTAGAGAGTCTAGTTAGAAGTGAAGGAGTCTTGGTCTCTTTTCCTGATGTCTAAAAGTTTTTAAAGTGATTTTCTCTTATAGTTCCTGAGGCTTCATGTGTCACTCTCATATTAGTTCTAGATTTCTTACAAGTTAATTGGTCTACTGATGTCTTAGTATCATAGGTTGTCCTGGATAGGTGCTAATATTCGAGTTATCATGTCTGGGGAATGAATATACATGACGTGTGAATGACAGTCATCATTTCCATGTTAGGTATGTGGGATGGTTCAGATTCACAAGGTCCTAAACTTGCGAGATCTAAGGTTCACAAGTGTCTCAACTTGCAAGGTGAGGACTTGCAAGATATAGGTATAACAATTGCCCCAATCGAAGAGGGGATTATAAAGTGACATTCATTAATACTTTAGGCTTTTGTGCCCTATCATTTGAGGTAGTGGGAATTTCTTTGAACGTAACGAAATGAGTTGTACTATTCGAAGGCATCTAATGGTGCGAGTTATATCTTCTATAGGGAGCATGGGCATATGAACTGAGAAAATTTTTTAGTACATCAAGAATTCAAAATTTTAAAAACATCTATGAACCAAATGTTTTTGTTTCCTTAGGGAGCTTGGCTTTGGTAGCTTGGGAATTTTGGGGTGTTGGAGAAGTTTGGATCATAGGGAAGTTGTTGGGATACGTCATTTGTGGCTAATTCAGAGGATCGGAAGTGATTACCAATTATTGATAGGAGGAGATAATAGTGATTTGAGATCGCTCATCCGAGGGGAGGAGGGTTGTAAGATAATTAAGTTGATTAGAATGTGAATATTAGGAAAGAGTTGGAGAAGAAAGGAGAGAGTTGAGAGTCTAGCTAGAGGAGAGGGAGTCTAGGTTCTTTACTAGGGGACCAAAAGCCTTTAAAAGGGGTTCTCTAGAATAATTCAACCTTGTATTGGTTTCAAACTCCGTACTCATTAGTCAATCTATTGATGTATTGTTGTCGTAGGTTGCCCTAGATAGGTCTTAATTATGTCTAGATTGTAATGTATGGATATTCATATCATGTGAATGACAGTCTCCCTTTCAATGTCAATTATATGATCTCGATGGTTCGCGTTCACAAAATTTGAACACACAAATATCTCATCATGCAAGATAGTCCTCTTTAACTAAAGGCTTGAGAAGCCACAAGCATGCAAGGTGAGCTCGCAAGCTACAAATGCAGCGATTATACATAAACATGATTGCAAGTAACAATTAACAAACACTTTTTGTTAACTAATTACTTACTGTGAAGCAAAAGATGATTGCAAATTTCTCATTAGGGGTATTTCAAGCTGATTGAAGTTGAATTTGTTGTATGTTACCTCTACAGCCAAACCAAATCATAAATATTGTGTTATGTTTATTATTATCATAACAATCTTATAATTCTTGCAAATCTTATTAGTGAATAACATCTTTGTTTGCTTTCAATTTCATCTCTATTTTTTCTTGAATTTCTAGAACCAAATTTCTGGATTTTCTTTATCGTAATGAACATTTAAAATTTTAAACAAAATATAGCCAAATTAATCTTTATACAACACTAGACTTTAAACTTGCTTAAAGCACGAAAGAATTTGTGTAGAAGGTAACTATTAAAAGAAAATCAAGTTTTGGGTAAGGAATATTATAGCCTCTCAATAATCATCTATTATATCACATTTAATTTAATCATCCAAACAATGACCCCTGCTTCAGATTTCTCTGCACTTTCCCTTTCATTTTCACTAGATATAGCCTCGGATTGAGTCCTGGCGCCGTCTTCTTTCCCTGTTTCTTCCATCATCACATCATTTCCAGTAGTCTGCGTCTGAGATGAATCTGCTGCTTTTCCATTGGATCCAAACTCGAATCTTGATCCTCTATTTTGCTGCTGTCTTTAAGTGGATCAGAACTGGTTAAATCTATATCAGTTACTTCTACGATAGCAGGTTTCTCAGGCTCAGATTCTCTTTGTGAGTCCTCCATCTCGATTTCAGTCACAATGGCAGGCTGTTGGTTAGGTGGTGAAATGGACCTTGCTGCACAGCTCTGTGACCTGCAGCAGTACTGACTACAGGCTGCTCTGCAGGTGAAAGAATTCGAGATATGTCCCCACAAATTTCTTCCAACGTATGGAGGTTCTTCTTTAGATTGAGGCTTGACTGAACTGCTTCATGAACATTGTCCTCCAATATCTTGCAAATCTGCATCAAATTGGAAAAAACCAAGAACGCCTGTTAATTAAAAACATGGCCTTGGCCTCACCGCTACAACCTCCATTTCTAGGATGCTGAACAAGGAGTAAACAACATCCTAATAGTGTCATCCTGTATGTTCAAACCCCTTCAAACACAATGGTGTACCTTATTGTAATGCTGAGGCAGTTCCAATCGATCTGCATCGTTGTTGCAAGCAGCTGCTGAAATTTCTTCTGAAGCTGTAAAAGGATAATTCTTTCATTACAAAAGCAAACTTGGGAACAGTAAAAGATCATACCACCAATCACAGGAATTCTTTAACCAACAAAAAGAAAGCTTAAAGGTCAAGGGAAGATAATACAGGACTAGCTCTCTTTCTTTTTATCTATCCTCCTTTTAGATTATTAACCATGTGTAATTGTTCTTACTCAGGCTACAGATGATTATCTGTTAATCCGGATAGGAGACTACCTATAGTTAAAAGGGGGGGCGGGGGGTGGAATCTCTCCTTCACTCATCTTTATATGACAATGGTAATCATATATGTGAACAGGTAAAGAGCTATAGTAAACCAATTTTTTGATTCAAGAAATTATAACTAACCAATTACTTCTATTGGCGGTAAGCGTTCAGAATCTTGTGAAGGGGTCTCTGTTGTCCTTGCATTTGGCATGTCTGCGACCCTTTTTCCATTCTCTTGCTGTTCACTTGCCACCTCATTTGTTTTCATCTCACCCTAAGAGAAAATTTAAGGATAAGAGCAAACAGTAAGTCCACAAGCATCAATAAAATTCATGTAATTTCAATGTTCATGCAAAAATTTTAAAACAAAATAGGGTAACAATAATGGAGTAATAATTAAGAATGATGCTTAGGCTCATAAAATGTGTAGGAATTCAGGCTCTTGAAGTGGGAAAATTTTTGCTGGATGAACACAGTTCATCAAACTGTCCCCATAAAAAAAAAGCAACCTATTTCTGTTTACTTGATCATATTCGTTCATTATTTACTTGCTTTTTCACTGTAGATGGATGTCATTACATGTAATAAGATGATGTTTTCTTCACCATTATTAAAAGGAAGTCAAAAAGCATAGCACTATAAGCCAAAGTTCCTAAAAATTGCTTGAGCCAGAACTTCAGTTAGCAGTAGTTCAACTTACATAAAACTCTTTCTGATACTCTGCATTGAGGCCCTTTTCCAAGAGAAGCACCCTTTTCTTGACATATTCAACCTGCCTTCTCTGCATATCTCTAAAATGATACAATATAGAAGGATCATGGTATACTCGCGCTTGGTTCACAGCATCAGCAACTCCCTGGGCTACCTCACCTCCCACGTCATTACCAGAGCCATTTCCCTGAGTCTGGGTTCCTGTTGGTTCTATATTGGTTGTATTAGCACCATTTTGCACCTGAGAACCAGCTTGCCCAGGAATAGGAAGATTTATGATGGGAAGATTCAACTCTTGACAGATCACCTCCTGAATCCTCAAGTCTTTATCATCAACAATAGCTTGCCACCTTCCATACCCATGCCTAACAGTAAAATGAGTTGACATAGGCGACAGTATTAATGTAAAGTGCAACTCAAATTTCAACTCATGACATTATAACAACTGCATTAGAGTAAATAAAACAAGACTAGACAATATCATGCATAAATCTGGTTCAACACTAGTGGCTCTCATAAATTTTATGCAAATTATCACTCCATAATTTGTGCATATGTCCTTTATAACCTCTGTGTAAGGTATGATACCAACAGGCAGAAGCAACTAGCATAGGAACATATCAGACGGGCACCAGCACATAATGGAACTAATTTAGGTCCCACTGTAACTCATTACACGGACATAGAAATATCAAGACTTAATGTACATAGCACATGCTTTACTTCTTTTTACATCTAAGACTCCCCAATAATAAACCACACAAAAAGCAGTCTGATGCACGGAGCCACAATGGAGTTAAATTGGTTCAAAAACAAGTATGTTAGGGGTGCAATTCAAGTTGCACCATGAGATCATCACTTCAAGGGTACAAAAAGCTTCAGAACATGATTTATTTACAGAAAAGGATGGGGTTCCAACAATGCACCTCAACAGTTAAGAAGACATTTGAGAAAGATTGACTGTAAAACGTCACTTTCCTCGTCAACCAATCTAATATTTCATTGTTGACTACAAAAAATGAAAATGCATCAGAAATATAACCGCAACATACAGTAGCTGCAGTTAATGTCCAAGAACTTCAGAGATACATACTTTAAAACCGCGCGCAGTAACAACAAATCATGTTCCTCTTTCCAAATTTCCCGCCCTTTAGTGTTGGGTAACGCATCATAATATCATCAGTAAAAAGTCGGGTGCCAGGCTTTTCTGATGCATCCTTCACCTGTTTTTCAAAATAACATCAAAAATTTTATCTCATCATGAAAGTCAACATTTCTCCAAGGAACATGATTTTTCACTTTTGAAATTTATAACAAAGAAAAAAGTGAAGATTCAAACTTTAAGAATCCAAATTGGCAACACTTACCTTCTTACTTACTAAAAGCAGGACAGCTATCCTAACTAGGACATCTTGAATTCTAAGACCTTCTTTAGGAACACCATCTACAACCAAAGACTGAATGTCAAACACCAAGGGAAGAAATAAAAAATTGAAAGTAAAGAAGAAGAAGAGCCATGCAGCACTGATCAATCACCGGAAAATGTCGGAGAATCGGTTATATCTTCAGCAATATGCGTCAGGAAAAGAGTACCATAACTGAAAAATAAGATAGAAGACGAGGACTATAAGTCACTATTTTGTACGTTCATGCTCTCATGAAAGCAATAAAAAAAAAGGCAAATAGGATTAAGACAAGGAGATAAAAATGCTTATATGAGCAAGATAGAGTGAAATCTGGCAACCACTGCATTCTACAGAACGCCTGATTGATAGAAAGTAAAAACACTCCACATCTGTATTTTCTACAATCATATATGCACAAACAGTTCAAACCCAGTAGCAAAAGAATTGATATGTGGTGCTCTCATGATCTCACACGTCCGTAAAGAAACATAGCCAAGAGAATAAGATTGACACAAGCAAAATGTAAGAAAGGAAACTAAATTGATAGATTGTAGGAACCGATCAATAGAAGTGACAAGCTTAAAGCAAACCAACTGATAAGAAGTTAAAAACCCCACTGCAGTATTTTTTTAATGCCCGGACCATTCAAACCCAATAGCAAATGAACATAAAATGCCACCACCTGTAAAATACTAGCTAAAACTGCAGTATAGCATGTTCAAAACATCTATATTATATGCAGATCTGGCAACACATAAACAAAGAAGAAGATGTCACTCTGCATACTCTTTTATTTCGTCATGACTCTTCTGTTTTAAGCGAGATGCAAACTCCTTCCAGTCAAAATCCCCGACCCCAAACCTGAAAATACATTACTCCAAGCAAAACACCACAATGAGACTCAGAATAGTGAACCCATCAAAGCTTCAACTTGCAACCATAACCGTAAAGTAAAAAGGCTAGTAAATGACATTCACAAACCCAAAGAGAGGGAAGGGAGAAGTTCACAATTCATCAAATAGAACCCAAAACATTATTAGAGAATGACTGACCTCATCAATATCTGTACAAATGCGGCCCTTTGACTCTGATTGAAACCGAGCACCCTGAATGATTTTCCTTCACCTTCCATTAGAGGGAGGGGCTCCGTATTATCCACTACAAAAGTCGTTGGAAATCAGAAATTTGATCAAAATATAATAGATGAACTTCTCTTACTGACACATTGACATCTTATGAGGACAGGCAAAACATACCACGAATTCTCTTCCTGTAAGGCTTCCTCCCAGGTTGATTTACAGCTGAAGTATCAGCATCAGTTACTTCAGCTTCAAAGTCCTCACCATCAGAGCTTACATCTTCCAAACCAGCAAGGTCATCATCTTCAACAGAAACCATCTGAAGAAATTCAGAGAGCAGAAGTTAAATTCCTTAGCAAAAAATAGTAGAATATAAATCTTCCAAAGATACCACAAAGAAATCAATTTAGTACTACCATAACATTAAGAACCAGCACAAAAACATAATCAGGTTGGAGTTTAAGTCATTCAACTCCTGAGGCACCTTAAACAAACCAACATCTGGCTCGATCAAATTTTGATGTATTGGTAGATACTAGAAACATACCTGCTTACGGCTTCTCTTTCCTTTTCCCAAAGCATTAAACTCCTCAACTTTATGAACTTCATATCTGTCTCGTAACAACTCCTCCCAGTAACTTGTTCTTTCAGAATTGCTCGTAGTATCTTTATTTTCAACAGCCACATTTTGAGTTTCTTCCTCTGCAACAGTTTCTGATTCCTTTATAACTTCATAATTAGCTACCTGCCACAAATAACAGCAGTTCTTTTCTGTAAGAAACCAAAGGCAGCAAAATATAGACAACAACAACTCAATGCAGTAAATCCAAGTGATTCAACAAACTAGCAACACCATCAATATATTGTGTCTATAGTTAGTAAAATTCTCTGTATGGGCAATCCAACCAAGAAAAGTCAATTATCTAATGGTCAGACTTGCTCAAATCATTTTCCAATTCAGACATCATACCTACTAATGTTCTAAATGTTACTAATTGAAAATGGCGAAAAAATAAAAGATCCATTCCCAATACATCCAAACCAAAGTGTACTCCAGTCATCTATGAACAAAGAACAAACAAAAGATCCAATGCTTGCATCAGCTCCTATTTTTACCATTGGAACAGATTTCCTTACCCCCCCCCCAAAAAAAAAATTCATCTAAATGATTTCTCTCTTGCTCTAGCCAATGTCTAATTTGTTAAAAGCAAGTGAAAGAAATAAAAAGCCTTCTGAATATGGTAGACTATGATCCCTAGGGGTACAAAATATAATTCCAAGTGAAAGAGTGTTCCATCAAAGTAAAATATCTTAGAGACTTTGGTGGCATCACTACTGAAATCCATAAAAAAACAACCTCAAGAACCCAATCTGCTATCATTGCACTAAATATTATGTCAGTAGAGGTATTCTGCAAAATGAAGTGCCATGCAAGGCAGACTCTCGACAATTACTAAATTTTGGCACTCAAAACAAGTCAGGCCAATGCATGTAACCAGGGATGCACTGAGATAAACTCTTTCCTCAAAAAACTGTTTATTTTAGACATGCTAAATTTGGTATTTTAATGGTGTGAATTTCGAAAGCAATTCAATTATTAATACATACCATACGTATTTTAGACCAACGCATGTACCATTATTCAAGCCATGTTAATTGACAAACCAGTGAGAAGAAGGATGCATAGCCAATAAGCAATGACTAAATTACAAGTTAGGATATAAAGATAGAGATAACCTTGAAGGCCTTCAAAATTTCATCATCTGCTTCGTCATCCACTGAAGCATCTTCACTGTCAGCTTGTTCACGATCCAATAATCTATCAAAAGGGAGAAAGAATTGAACTTCAAAGCTGCAGAAGACATCAATCAAGTTGTAGGGAAAATAGAGATAAAAAGATCACCTATCGATAGCAGCAGCATCATAATGAATTTGACCAGACTTCCCTGCTTCATCATTCTCATCAGCAAATAGTTCCTTTGAACCATATCTGATGATATCATCCAACTCTTCCTAAAGAAAACGACGACAAATTAATTTTTTAGCTACATGATTGTGTTTCCTTTTTTGGGGGGTGAAAAAGCAAGATGTGACAGTAAAACTGTCCTTAACCCATTTCTGAGTAAACCCCAAACAACTTGCTCACATTCAATAGATAAGTATGAGAAATGGAAAATGCACAGAGGGTTGAAGTTTCCAGAAGTCACAGCACACTACCGGTTTATTGACACTGCACAGGCACTTAGCAAGGATAGCCAAAGAAAAATGCATTTACATCACTGGTAGGGATTGCACAAATGACAATCTCCTTCCATTGAGTATTAACATGGTGTCATTCTCCAACAATCTATTAAATTAGAATTCTTCAAATTATTCTTCAAATCCCTACTTTATTCAAATGTAATAATATATAACCACACTTGACGTACAGACTTTGCAAGATATATATGCCTCTAAACCATGTAATGTTTCTATCATCATGTGGATCCCGCATTATACCATAAACTTACAATACCTGATTAATATTTTGAGCTTTTAGCCTACCAACAACAAGATGCTCCAAAACCATCTTCTTCTTAGTCATCTGCATCATCCTTTCTTCTATGGATCTTCTTGTTATGAGTCGATAAATCATCACCTATAACACAGATGAGGCTCATTATCTAATTCTCAATCAAGGGTTGCCTTATATAAATCAAGGAATCAACTTTAACCTTGTTTGTTTGTCCTAGTCGATGAGCTCTAGCCATTGCTTGTAAATCAGCATGGGGATTCCAATCACTATAGAGCATGACATATATTTAAGTGAGACTTAGTGAAACAAAAATAAACCATTATGAAAGAAAGCATTTCCATCATATAAAACTCCAGCCACAAACAGAAAAAAAAAAGGGAAAACAAAAATGGAAAGCAAATATAAGAAGGTAATTGTTCAACCTATCATATATGATAACCGTATCAGCAGTTGCAAGATTTATACCCAAGCCACCAGCTCTAGTGGAAAGCAAAAAACAGAACCGGGAAGAATTTTTGGCATTAAACCGATCTATGCGTATTTGCCTCTCAGCCCCACCAACCTTTCCATCTATACGTTCATACTGCCACTTCTGAAAAGTAAAAAAAGGACAAGATAATTAGTAAAATTTCTCCATGAGTTGGAGAACCAACCATTTTAGAATAAAAAAGCATGCTAATGCAAATGATGTAACCAAGAACAGTATCATGTTGACACCTTGTAAGTACAGTAATCCTCCAGTAAGTCCAACATGTGCTGGAACTGTGAATATATAAGAACTCTATGACCCTGTTCTTTAAGCTTTACCATCATCTTGTCCAACAGTTGCAATTTCCCAGAGGATTCCAGGAGCTGTCTGTAAAGCCATAAAGAAATGGTAGAAGTTAAAAACATGGGCATTCAATAGATCAGGACATAAATTTAGATGACTAGAAGTCTAAAATAGATATTGCAAGTACATAAGAATACTTTCAGCGCAGATAAGATAAGCAATTCTTATCATAACAAAGAAAAGCAAATAAAGTAGCACAAAAGTACACATATAACTTTACTTGTAAGCTTCATTTGCATCTTCGATATCTGGTTCTACCCCTTCCAACATATAGGGATGACAGCATAGCTTTCGCAACTCCATAACCACATTAATGAGAGATATCTAATCCAGGAACAAACATTAGCCAAGTAATAGGGCACTCGGCCAAGCTAACACAGTGGTGGGGGGACAGAAGAAATTTATTTCATAATGTGTGAACTTACTTGTGCACCACCACGTCGGGTAAGTATCTGATAGTTACGAGTCAAAATCGCCTTGTAATATTCTTTCTGCTTGCTACTTAAATCAACACGTAAAATAAGTTCTTTCTTGGGAGGAAGTTGCTTCATGACATCCTTCTTCAGCCCTGAATTTATAGTATAACTAGTTTTTCAGAAAGACCATAAGTTGAACCAGTAAATACACAAATATGGATCAAGGAACTATAGCTTTAGCAAGTCTGAGAAAAAATATATTATTTCCCAATAAAACCAAAGCCCACTGAATCAAAAGAAAAAGGAAACCAAAAGCAATATGGTCCGCATTGCTTTGCAGGAATAGGTGTTCAACAACAAACAAGTTGCACATAGGATATGGGGTAGTGAAATCAAAGCCAGTAGCAGTTAGACAAAATGTTGTTTATAAGGAGAAGTATGTAGCTAAACAAGCACAATAATACATATGGTCCTGTGTGGAAAGGTTTAAGATATATACTTCTAAGGAGATGTGGGGCCAACATGTCATGAAGTCTTGAAATCTGCATCTCCTGACTGATATCCTTAAATTGCTCCTGGAACTCCTCTAAACTTCCAAACTGCAAGTAGGTGAACAAAATAAAGCCTCGTAAATTCTTCCTGCAACCCTTCTTGATTAACAATCCATATTCTACAAAGCAAACATGATACTAACCTTTCCAGCATCAAGGAAGTGCATTAGCATGAAAAGTTCATCCAGATTGTTCTAAAACCAAACAAATATCCACGAGTAAGTCATAGATCACAGAAACACAAAGTTGTCTAGACACTTCCAGAGATGAGCAATTTCTTCCTAAACAAGCTTCCACTTTAGTTCAATAGAAACACAATACACTGGATGCATATTTTTAAGTACATCGGTTAGCACCAGTTCTTAAAAGAAGTGACATATGCTTCTTGTCTTTATTTCTCAACATCAAAATCTCAAATTTTGAAAATTTTCTCTCAGATGAAAGTTTAATGGACTACCTAAAAGGTAACCATAACAACTTTAAAAAGAGTAAACAATTAACTGAAAGACTTGGAAAGCGAATCTTCATCTTGAGACATCAGAAAGAAAGTATGTCACAAAACATGGGTTGAAAGGAACAACATGCAACATAATTGTGCCATTGCTGGAGAGCATATTCATAATTCACCGAAAAAGCATGGTAAAGCGTCATCCAAATCTAGGTAGCTGAACTTTTAATGATATTTGGTATAGTTTTCACCATCTCCAATGTCATACCAAAAACAAAGAATATACCTGAAGAGGCGTTCCAGTCAAAAGAGTGCGGTGGTTAGTGGTATACTGCTTCAGTGAAAGAAACAACTTTGAATCCTTGTTCTTGAGCCGATGACCTTCATCAACAATCTACACAATGGTGCAAGTATTAGCAAAAATCACCTAAGAACTATCAAACAGACTCGATGAGCAATGAAACTTACCATGCACTCCCACTTTATTGGCTTCAATGATGTTGTGTCCAAGTTAATCATCTCATATGATGTTAACAGGACATCAAATTTTATTCTATCTTGCTTGCTTTCACTTACAATTTGACCAGATTTCTTTTTCTTGATCTTCTTATGATTTTTTGGATGATAAAATTCATATTCCCTTATAATTGCACGAGCTTGGGAAGTGCCAACATACATAACCTGCATCATGTGAATCCCCAATCAAAATAGCATATATTGATAATCAAAACTAATAATTTGATATTTTTCATGTACATACAACATTCATTTGGGGAGCCCATGTAGCAAACTCCCTTTCCCAGTTCCGTAGTGTTGAAAGTGGTGCTACTACCAAATGGGGAGCAATGTTTTCTTCAAAAAGTGATGCTAAAACTGCAATGCTCTGGATGGTTTTACCTGCAACCAAACAAAAGCAAAGAATTAGCAACCCCATCATCAAGATATAAACTATTCAAACTTCTTCAAAAGCAACCTCTACTCAAACATGACTTACCAAGGCCCATCTCATCAGCAAGAATTACATGTGTTTGTTTGGACCAAGAAAAACGCAAGAAGTTCAACCCTTCAAGCTGGTAAGGATGCAGCGAGCCTAGAACTCCATGAAAATGCTGTTAGCAATTGATAATGACCAAATTATGCATAAGCATACTCAGAAGCTCCAGATTGCAGGAGAAAAAATCAGAATGTACCTCCAGAAAGAAATTCAGGACTATGTTCATATGGTTGAAATTCCTTTGACTTCTTGGACACAACAGCATCTTGAAGGCTGCTTTTTTGCTTACTAGCAGAAGATTTACGAGATCTGGATTGAATTTTATTAAATCTCTCAATTTCGGGTTCAAATGCAGATATATCTGATTCAAACTCCCAATAACATTCATCATAGGGAAGTTCTTTATACTTGACAAGGTACTCCTTCTCGTCGTCATCATCTCCCCTGAAGAATTTAGTATGCATATAAGAATTCTACATCAGCTACTGAACCAGTAACCAATGATGAAAAAAGAGCAGAAAAAAACAACCCAGATTTACTAACAGTAAAAAAAATCACTATCCACAACTCAGGCGATGTTGAATAAGTGAGAATAATTATTGTATACCAGCATGTTCCAACTTTAAATAGAAGAGATAATCAATTTTTTTTCTGCAAGCTCATAGTAATTTTAAATTAATGTCATTTATACCCCCCACCATAATAAAAGAATACAAACTAAGTCCACAAACAAAAAACAAAAGAGAGAGACAGAGAAAACAGACCAGCAGAAAACTTTCAAAGTGAAACAATCATCCAAATAAAAATCAAATCATTAAAATCAAGGACATGCAACACAGATGAGTACATCAGTGTGTCTATATATAATTATCATTGATGCAAGACAGTTTAAGATAGGTGAACCTGCAAGCAAGAATGCGATCAACTGTAGTCCACTCAGGTCTAATGGCAACAAAGTCATCTTCAGAGCTATTGTTTGATGCCACTTGTCGATGGAAATTGTTCACCTTAGTCCTTAAACGAGGATTGGACTTGAAAGCTTTTACAAATTCCTTCTCAGGTACCCTAACACAGCCAAGCAGATATACAGTCAATGTTTGCTGATAAATATACTAAATACAATAACCAGATCCTTACCAAGTACAATGCAAATATGATAATCCTTTCCACTTCACAAGATACTGTTTCACAAATATTTGCTTTGAACCCAGCTTGGAAGCATCATTATCATCAGCCACAGTAGGACGCATTTCACAATCCAATATCTTGTCAATATCGTTCAGAGGGCTAAACTGCAAGAGCAAAAAGGTCATTCTCAGCTGCCGTAAGCTATCAAAGTTATTCAATAAATGTATTGACTATATCATAGAGTACTATTGAAACGTACGCATTCAGGGCATCTCCAGTTGTCAGGAAGCGGAGCTTTTAATGGAGGAAGTAAACACTTTGGATGGTATGCATAAGTACATGTTGCACAACTAAAGAGATTCTCACCCTCTCCACAGGCTTGGCACGAGTTCTCTTTCTGTGATTTTAATCATTAAAAAGCAGTAAATTGAAAGTAAAACTAAATTGCCAACAACCATTTGAAACATCCCATAACAAAATTAAGAACAAAAACATAAAATCAAAGAATGTAACATGCCAACATTCACCTCTGCAATCGACCTTCAGCATTTGATAACATGAAGGCAGTTATACAAAGATTAAACACAATAACAGGAAAGGAAAAATAGGTATCTTATTTAGAGATAATGTTGTTTATAGGAAACATAGAAACCAATAATACAGAAGAGAAAAGAAAACATACCGCGTCAGTCCTGACTATCTTTTCCAAATTCCCCTCAGTTTTACCAGATTTTCCAGACACAAAATCGGCATCGTCATCTGATTCATCCAAATTGTAAACAGGCCTTCGATCTGATCTAATCCGAAGCCTCTCAACCAAGCTACTCATATTCTGCAGCAAAGATGCAATATATGTATTTTAAAAACCATAAAGTACCAAGACTAGTGTTTGCTTATATAACTTGTGAAAATAAAATTTATAAGAAGTAAACATCAATCCAGTCCAGTTCTAAAATAAATACAGACCGTATTCCAAACTAATATTAAGAAACAATGAACTTAAAGCAGAATCTTAAACAATTAATTATTGTGATTACTTTTCTTAAACCTTTTCATACCAAAATTAGCAATCACTTCCAGAAAGTGTATAAGAAAGGAAAGGTAGGTAAATTAACAAATTTATTTTTAAAAAAGGCAGTTACTAAGCACTTAAAAGGAATGGATATAGCATTTAAGTCGGTAAAAGTAGGAGGCCCTTGTAGTAGGGATTGGATTGCATTTTTCCCCCTCTACACAAAAAATAGGCAAATTAGTCCTTATACGATAGATCAAAGCATCAATTGGTTATTCTGTTAAAAATTTCATCCATTTCTACTATTAAAAATTGGTCATTGTATGTCAGCATGAGGTAACGTGGCATGCCACGTGTCACTATTTGGTTATTTTGTGAGCCATACCAATTTTTAACAGTAGAAATGAATGAAATTTTTAATAGAAAGGACCAGTTTGCTCTTTGATCTAATGTATAGAGACTAATTTTTCCATTTTTTTACTAGAAGGGGCAAAAAAGTGTGCCAGGTCAAATGCACCTCACCCAGAAAGGTCTACACAGCTTTTATTGTCTAGCAATGAACTGCAAGGCATAGCTGCAACTAGGTGCAAGCCTTGACAACAATGATACGAAGTGTTAGGAGATAAGGTAATGAAGATACACAATTTTAGAGCTTATTAATAACACAGCCACACGGTTAACAGTGAATAATAAAATAATCTAATAAATGGACTTTTCTGCTTCAAACACTACCAGAAGATGAGAAAGACAGTTCAAAAAGAAAACTGATTCAGATCAGGGCAAAACACCACAAGAATTAATGAAACCACCAAGTAGTTTAACCTGAAACTGAAAGTGATACATCACCTCCAAAGAACTCATTGGATTAATGACGCAGTAAACAAAGCCAGAACAACAATGAAATTGGCTGTACCAGGAAGGAAAATAATCATTGTGAAAAATCAACTACAGAGATTAAATGAAAATGTCAAGATAGAAGAACGAAAATCTTGAATTTTTTATTGAAACATCCAATCACAATAACAAACAGAATCAACTAAAAAGATAGGGTTGAAATTTACCCTAGGCGCCAAGCCTTGATGCAAAAGACATATCCTATAAACTAAACCAGTTTCATGTCCGTATGTTAAACTGGTTTATAATTATCAACCAAACTTCACCTTGAGCATAACAGAGGAGGTCATACATTCACTTACATGAATGCATCTAAAAGACAAAAGTATCATGTTAGAAATACCAAATATCAACCCTAAAACTGAACTTTCAAGCTGACATGTAAACAGAAATACCAAAAATTAAACAAACATACCAAAGTGAAACAATTATTATTGAAAACAGAGAAAAAAATGCAATCTCCACTTGGCAGAGCTTCGAGGAAGTTAAAACTAAAACCTCATTCATTCCCTAACATTCTCAGGTGCTTTGAATCTAAAGAACTGTTATATCAAACGTAAGAACAAATGTACAGGGAACAAAGCGAATTACCGAGGATTAAGGGATCTGAATTACCCTCAAGTATGTTGAAGCTCTATCGAAGCCGATAACCGTAGTTTCAACGAGATGGCGGAAAGACGGTGGAGAAGAAAAGAATCGCGAAGAAATAGAAATAAAAATAACCTGAAACTGTTCAAGGAAAAAAAAAATTTAACAGGAACCGCCGGTTTTTATTGAGGCAATTACCCTGAAGTGCATGATAATATGGATTATTTGGAAGGGTACTATTGTCCTTTTAGCTATAATATACATATTGCAAATAATTTAATGACACTTGGTGAGCTGTATTTGGTAAGAAATATGTGACTAAAAAAACATCGTTGAGAAAGTTTTTCACTAAAACCAACCCTAATCCCTAAATTTTATATTTCATCCTTCTCGATTTCGAATGGCTAATCTATTAAAAAAAAGCCCTTAAATTATTATATTTTCTTAAATAAGCCATTATATTATTTTTTAATTAAATAACCCTTTAACCTATGATTTTTAAATTAATTTATATTTAATACATGTATGAATTTAATGAGAATAGTTTATTAATAAAAAATAAATTAATGTTTTTTAAAAGTCAAATAAAATAATATTTTAAATTTTCTTAAAAGCGCTTATATATATAACGCTTAATTACTCTTTTGAAAATATAAAAAAAATAAAAGAATGTTTTTTAAAAGTAAAAAATTAATATTTTAAATTTTTTTAAAAATGCTTAGAAATACACTTAGTTACTCTTTTAAAAATTATGATTATTTTTTAAATTTTATGTTAATGTTAAAGTGCATATAATTTCTATTGTATTAACAATAAATTAAATAAGAGTCTAAAATTTTAAAAAAAATTAAATTAATATTGAAATCAATGACTTTTATGAGTAAAAAATCATATATTAGAGAATTATTTAACTTAAATATAGTTTAAGCACTTGTTTAAATAAATTGTAATAGTTTAAGGGATTTTAGTATATAATGAAAGTACACATATACATTTAATATTTTAAAATGAATAAAAATGTATGTTTTAAATGATTTTTTAAATGGTATTTGGTTTATTAAAAGAAAGTTAAAATTTAATTTTTTTTTTGAAAGGTAAATTCGTTAATTCATTAATGAATGAAAAATTAACAAATACTCGTTGTAAATAGTGAAGGAGAAGCTCCATCAACACAACAAAGTTTTTAGTCTTAGCATCAATAGAACATCATAACACATTACAATTGGCTTTGTCACAACTCAAGCATGACATATCTGGAGTGACTGCAAGCATTTAATATGATAAGGAAATCAATCTTGGATGGTCCAAAGCGACGAACAAAAATCGAGCATTCACCAAACTAGAGAGGACGACAACAAAACCATCCCTAAAATCACTTATAAAAATAAGGTTACATGCATAAGCAAGACTAAAAAATGTGCTACAAGAGCAGACAATAACTCCTAAAACTAAAAACTTATTAAAAATAGGAAAACAAACAAAAAAAATATATAAAACTTAAGACAACACAGGTTCAAATTGACTCGTTAAATCATTTATTATTCTTAAATACTCTCAAAACAGAAACATATTAAGAAATTGACTAAAATCCACCTACTTTCCAAGAAAAATTACTAGTAGCCAATAGAGTTTTAGCGAACAACAAACGCCGTCATCTGTCCATCACAGCTTGTAAAGACAACAAATATACCACAAAATAGATCTGTAAACTGGAAAGAAAGAAGACGCGTGGAATGGATGAGAAAAAGAATGAAATAAATGTTTGATGAGAGGGAGAAGAAAGTAGACGATAAACAACCCAAAAGTTGACACTACTGATGAGCAAAACCAAATCGATTCACATTTTTAATTTCAAATACATCTAATGATTGAAAATCCTTATCATTAATGCATCCTTAAATTATTTCAATGATAAACCAAATTTGAAAGAGTGCAATATTTCAAAATTAATTAAAAAAAAACTTTTAATGGATTCAATGTATGTATATTATCTTTTTTTTTTATGGATATTATCCTAATCAATGTGATTAACGCTTTCCCATATATGTGTAATTTGATACATTTTAGAACAATGAACAAATGTCATTAAGTACTAATTAATGTTTTCCTATATATGTTTAAATCGATACTTTTTAAGACAATAAACAATGAGTATCCATAGGGATTAAATGCATTTTATAACTAAAATAATTTTTTTTTTTTAAATTTACTGGTACAAATATAATACAAGTATAAATATACGTCCGACCAACTACAATATAAAATCAAATCAATACAAGGACTAAAACTGAACATTGACCATTGTTATATAATGTAACAGTCTATGTATTTCGGTACTTATTCATCAACATTTTAATCAAAATGAAGAGTTTAAACTAACAATAATATTATAAAAATTATGTCAAAAATTAAAATATAAAGACTAAATTTCAAATTTGTGTATAATATAAAGATCAAAACTAAAATCTGACCATTATTAATATATACAAAGTTGGTGAACAATTTGTGTAATAAAATTGAAATGTATAACAATATAAGATAAAACTTTGTTTGATGTGGCAAGGTTATCTAATCTAATACTTAAGCATTCCCCTAAATTGATGTCACCCTTAAATCAATTATGAATTTATAGAAATTCTCTTTCTTTTAAATTATATTTAATATTATTACAATGTCACTTTTATCTTTTTTATATTTTTATATCATCTTTAAATATAAATTATAAATTATAAACTCAAGGATCGAGCAAGTGTTAGGTAATATTAAAATACAAATTTACTACCACTCCACCTATATTAAAATACACTGTTTTCGATACACTCTTGAAAATAAAACAAGATTATTAAAGGAAAGGGTTGGATAAGACACCAATTAAGCAGCAGATGAAGAAAATAAAAAATTAAACACATGGATTCAATTACTACCAAATAGTTCTTCTGCAAAAGGAACTAAATGTGCAAAGCACATACCGATGTTGGAGTAGGGCTAACAGAAAGATATTCTCAGAAGTGTTTTCACCCTAACCTTACAAAACCCAATAGTGGATAGTTGCTTGGAGATTACTTCTGAAGATCTCCGATGTAGAAGTCATCGATCATGTCAAACACCCGAGTTGCGTGTTGTGGCCTTTTGCATACAACAAAAAGATGAAAATACCAAGTAAGCTTAGGGTTACACAAAACCTTAACCATGTTCAAGTATGACAAAATTTTGACAGATGTTTTGGAGGTTGGATAACTATTTCCAACATGTTTTGGATGTTGAAAAATGATTAGACTGTATCCTTATTTACCAGTTTCATGTATGAACTATCCAGTAGCCAAGCCTAGCTAAGAGAAGAGAGTAACCAATTAACGCTAGAGAACACGAACCGAAAGAGGCAACAGAAAGTTTTCAAAATTCTCTGAGCAATGCCAAATAAGGAACAAACGCATACCCATAAAACCCTTCGGTTGAATCATCTCCGGCATGTGCCAAGATGGCATCACCACCAGGGTGTTCCTCTACATATGAGGTAACATCATAAACCTGCAGTTGGTTGTTAAACATAATCACAATCGAGATATCTTAGTATGACAAAGAATTATGTTCCAGAAACAGCAACAAGCCAAAGTCACCAATTACCTTGTCCTTAATGATAATCCAACAATCTGTCCTCTTATTATGTAGCATAACTTCTGTTTTACTATAGGATGCCTAACAGAAAAAATATACATTTCAAAAGATCTCAGAATTAATCAGCATACATCCATATTAACAATGCAGCTAAGCATACACGAAATATAGTCAAATGTATCACTGATAATCTGTTACTTAACTTATGCAACCACCATAACTTTTTGGAAATAAATGTATAAAATACGAACTCCAAAAAACAGCAAAAAAGGATTTGGTCTATTTCAAAGTTCCCCCAGATCCATATTTGTACCTTAGAGTTGGCAACAGTCGATTTAACCTTGTTCTTATGAGCTGCAATGAAACAAATTTTCACCAACAGCAAAAGCATAATTAGTTTTAATTCATATTTTACCTGCTACTACTACTAATATTAAAACAATGTAAACAAAGAGGGCAAAAGCCACAAATTAAAGTTTACCTGATTTACCATGTCGGGGTACCAAAATAAAAGCTCCAAGTAAGACAGCCAAAATCAATGCAATAATTGCTATTTCCATATCTCAAGAATTCAGATTCCTTTCACTGATTAACCTAGATTGATCCAAGTAGCAATTTAAAGGGTAAAAAAAAATAATCTAAGACGTACATAACTTGAAAAGCTTTAAGCAAATAAATCCACTACTCGTTGGATGCTTAAAAGCATCACCCCCAAGCTAAGATTGGTAAATAACAATACAATCCATGCATTTTTTTTTTTTAGCTTCAGCATAATTAAATGTTTTTCCTTTACACACACAATGATTAGTGCACATAAAATGTTCCGAGACTGAACTTCCTTAATTTGGTAATTTCCATAGAATACAAACGACTGAGGAGAATGTAACATATTCTTGTTTAATCTTATGGGATGCTAAAAAAAGCTGAATGCTTCCATTGAATGGTTTTCATCGTCTCATTTTTCATGTTCTGGTATTTTATACATGAATCTAATTGTATAATTTAACAAATTATTGTCCTTAGTTTTTTAAACATTTCCATTCCAAAATTAACAATCACTTAAAGAAAGTTCATAAGAAAGGAAAGGTAGGTAAATCAACAAATTTATTAAAAAAAAAAAAAAGCAGTTACTAAACACTTAAAAAGGAATGGATATAGCATTCAAGTCGGTTAAAGTACCATGGAGGCCCTTGTACAAGGAGCTGGATTGCATTTAGCCCCCTCTACACAAAAAATGGGCAAATTAGTCCTATACATTAGGTCAAAGAGTAAATTGGTCATTCTGTTAAAAATTTCATACATTATTACTATTAAAAACTGGTCTCTGTACATCAGCATGAGGTACACGTGGCCATGCCAATTTTAAACAGTAGAAATGAATGCAATTTCTAATAGAAAGGACCAAATTGCTCTTTGATCTAATGTACAGGGACTAATTTGTCCATTTTTTAGTAAAAGGGGTAAAATGCAATCTAACACTTAGTACAGAGGCCTCCATGGTATTTTTACCCATTTAAGTCTACTGCCAAACCAAAGAAGCCTGATCAAATGGCAAACGAAATGGAGCCTTCTTTATGTCTATCTCCAAACAGAAAAGTGTGCGCGGTCAAATGCACCTCACCCGAAAAGGTCCACAGAGCTTTTATTGTCTAGCAATAAACTGCAAGGCATGGCTGCAACTAGGTGCATGCTTTGACAACAATGATATGAAGTATTAGGAGATAAGATAATTAAGATACACAATTTTGGAGCTTACTAAATAAATCAGCCACACGGTTAACAGTGAATGATAAAATAATCTAATAAATGGAGCTTTCTGCTCCAAATACTACCAGAAGATGAGAAAAACAGTTCGAAAAGAAAACTCATTCAGATCAGGGCAAAACACCACTAGAATTAATGAAACCACCACGTAGTTTAATCTGAAAGTGATACGTCACCTCCAAAAGACCTCATTGGATTAATGACGCAGTAAACAAAGCCAGAACAAAAATGAAATTGGCAGTACCAGGAAGGAAAACATGCATCGTGAAACATCAACTATAGAGATTAAAAAATTTTAAAAACCATAACCGATCCAGTTAAATAAACTAAATGCATTACTACATTCAAAGAAAACAAGAAGAACAATAAACCAAAATCTGATCATTCCATGCTGCATTGAAAAGAAAAAAAAAGAGAGGAAGTTTTATGAAATCGATAAGAAGAGGAGAAGAAGAAGAGCATAGAGAAAAGCAAACCTGGTAAAATGAGAGGCCGACGAACAGAGGTGAAGCACGGGGGTCGGGGGCGGGCGACGGGGGAACGGCTGCAGCAGGGATGAGGGAAGGTTTTTTCCTTTTTCTGTTTTGGGAATTTATGTTTTAGGGTTAGTAATTAGATTTTTTTATTTTTTAGGATAATTTGTACCATTGGTCACTAAATTAATGGTAAAGTTTCGTTTTAGTCACTTAATAAAAAAAGTTACAATTTGATCACGAATTATTCAAAAATTTTCATTTAATTTATTACACTGTTAAAATTGATGTTATATGGCTTTCTCTATCCGCGCTGCCTGCACAAACCGAAAACTCTATTTCTCCCTTCTCTTCTATAATTTAGTTTTTTTTCCATGAAACAACTTTAGATATTACGAATCTACGAACCAATATTCAAACAGCTTTTTTCTCTGATCTCTAACACTAACTGTCAAATCGACTTTGATCAATGTATGTTCTTCTAGTTGTTGATAGGTATTAATTCACGGTTGTCGAATCGTCGCTTAGAACCCACGAACGGAACTTTAAAAAAGAACTTTACAGTTTAGTAACTTAAATAAAAAATTTAAATAATTTAATGACTTAAATGAAAATTTTTGAATAGTTCAATGGCAAAAAATTTATAACTTTTTTAGTTAAATGACCAAAACAAAAATTTACTCATAGTTTACAAACTAATGGTGTAGTTTACTCTAATTTTATTATTTAATATTTGTTTTTTTCATTTTTATAACATTATCTTTTTTATTTCTGATTTTGATTTAGCCCTTGGCCAGTTTGCGCTCGGTTTCTATTTAGGCTTGGATTAAAATTGGGTATGAGTTTGGGTTTAATTTGTAAATGGATTATGGGATTTTGGGTATATTATATTTAATAAATACATTAGGTAGATTAATTCGGTTAAATCGATCAAACCTCATCGATTTAACTAAAATTATAAATCGACTCAAAATCGAAGCCACCTAAATTAAATTGAGAAATCCAAAATAATTCAATTCAATCGGTTTCAACTAATTTTTGCTTACTCTCACATTACTGGTTTCTATTGAGACAATTACCGTTAAGTGCACCATAATATGGATTATTAGGAAGGGTACTATTGTCCTTTTAGCTGTAATTTTCAGATTGCAAATAATTTAATCACACCTGGTGAGCTGTATTTGGCAAGAAATATGACTAAAAGCACATCATTGAAAAAGTTTTTCATCGAAACCAACCTTAATCCCTACCTTTTTTTTTATATTTGATTAATTTCAATTTCGAATTTAATTAAAATTTTTGGACGTATAAAAATTATAGTTCTTTTTATAATTAAGGGCAACAATTGAGAAATAACATATAAAGAAAATATATGTATATTTATTTTTTAAAATAAATAAAAAATATTTTTAATGATTTTTTAAATAGTATTTGATTTATTAAAAAAATAAAGTCAATTCACAATTTTTAATTTCAAAATAGATCTAATGATTGAAAATCCCTAAATCTAGTCATTAATGCATCCTTAAATTATTTCAATGACAAACCAATGAATATTATCCTAATCAATGTCATTAAGCAGTGAATAACCTTTTCCTATACGAGTATCCATTGTGATTAAATGCATTTTATAACTAAAATAGATTTTTTTTCCCCTAAATTTCACTAGTACAAATGCAATCTATATAATACAAATACAAATATATACTTGACCAACTGCAATATAAAATAAAATTAATATAAAACCACAATAAAACTCGAAAAGAATCAAACAATATCCACACATAATATACACAGTGAATTTGATAATTTTTCTTAAAATTTTGTATTTCTAAAAAATTCAGTCTAACATACACACGTAATGTGATTGGATATGCACACATCGTAATTATAAATAATGAGACTCGAACCTGAATAAATTTTCAATATTTAAATGCATTTGTAAGCCAACAACACTGATAGGGGTAAGAGTTGTCGAGAATCAAATGGAGACAAGCATCAACTAAAATGTTCTTTTGAGCAAAACAAAAACCTTAAACCGCAAGTCTTTTATCATTCGCATCGACAACAAAAGCATTTGTTAGAAAGGATCTAATTGGACTGAGAGTGATAATGCATGAAAAGATGTCCACTTATGTCTGCAGTTACTCCCATTTTACCTTAAGCCATATCAAAAACTGGATTGTGCATTCGTCCACTCTCCTCACAATGATACTTACAGGTAACAATGTCTTAAAATTTACCCCAAATTTGGGTTTCAGATACAATAACTCACAACTGTTATCATGGATTGCATGAACACCTTCCCAATCCGGTAGAGAGACCTTGCAAAATCAGCCTTTCCTCTTCGACTCGTTTAAGCTACCATATCAAGTGCAACAATTCCCATATTGCATGAATCATGGTGCATTTCAATATGGAAGGTACCTTTGAGCTTTTTCTTGCCTGTATTGCATGATGCAGCATGCCAATCTGGTAGAAGCCTAGCCAGCTTTTTCCCTTTAAGCATGCAACAAAGCCTATATTGCAATCAACAAGCACTCACTCAAAAATGGTTAACCCCACATCTAGAAATACCACTCACAGTTTCAATGATTCTAGTTCTCTTAGCCACATCTCAAGAGCTGATCCTTCTTTCATTCCAACGAAGGGCACCAAGCTTGCTCAGACCTCAGAGAACACTAATAAGTCCTTAACAATATACACCAGCCAACATCATAAGGATGCAGTGGTTAAGCCCTTTGTTGGCATCACAAAAACTAGGATTCAAACCGTGTAATTGTCATCCCCTTCCCTTTGTAATATATGAACCATATCTGAACTCTTGCAGGAACACAACCCCATCCATCATCTGCCATCTCAGTGCATAAATTACAACTCCGAAGTTCCTAAAAACTAGCAATGTCCACTTGTAGAAGATACACTTCCTCTGATAGAGAAGCATCCTCTGTTCCTATTATGCTCGTACTGAAATAATAGGACCAAGAGACCTCAACAACTTCAAGGCACAGAGGCCAATTCTACAACATACAAATAAGTTCTAAGATTATTCAAGAGGATCCAAGTGCAGCTAGCAATTGAAATAAAGAGAACTTTGCAGAAATAAACGCAAACTGTAGAAATATAATCCAAGTCAATAAGATGCAAATGATTATGATTATTATTGAAAAAGATAGAAACACTAACTGCATAATTTACACTGGACTTCAACTGGAAAAACCAGTTAAGGTTTCAGTTACAATGCAAGCAAAAGGAGAAAAGTCACAGCTAAATCAACAATACTTTTTTTTTGACAATGTATACAAAGAAAATTCAGGCTCAAACTCTAAGTAGTCTACATCCATCAACATTTTTTTCCAATTATTTTCTTCTAATTAGTATTCTGTCCATTCTGGACACCTAGGCCATACAATACACCTGCATATTTCTCTGTGGAGCCGTTGAAAAAGTTATCTCTCAACTTCCTAAAGGTGCATGAGGTGAGCAAACTATCGGAACCAGCTTGATGGCACACACCGACTCTTTCCACTTCCAACAACTCGGCGAGCTTGTTCAAACCACCATGAAGGCTGTTGCAAAACTTCATCATGTGCTTGATGTCGTATACCATGGGGAAATATATCTTGATCAAATCAAAAAACCCAGCTTGACTATCAGGCAAACTCCTGCAAGTCAAAAGCTTAAGCAAGTACCCGAAGTCGTATCCACTATGAAAGGTGACCCAATGGACATCATCATTCAACACGACCCCAGACGACATCAAAAGCTCACCGAACCGCTTCACATCGATACCTTTCTCGTTATTCTTCTTGAAATCAATCCCACACTGGCGCAGTAACTCGATTGAATCACTAGCAAAGATATCTTCGCTTAAATTAAACTCGCGGAAATTGAATTGCCAAATGCAAAAGCTATCAGTTCCACAAGTGGGAAGTTTCCCATTCTCATCCGAAAAAGTGAGACCCAATTGGATCAATTTCAACATATCAACATTATCTTTCAAAGTTTGGTAATTATAATCATTTATATTCTTGAAAGTTCCCACAGGGCGTAGAACCACACCCGGGAACTCAGTATCCATAGCCACATAATTGTAAGTATCAACAATTTCACGGATCAAAGCAAACTCTTCCTCTAGATTATCGTTCCAAACTTCCCGAATATGAACCGATTCACCCTTGGGCAAACCCGACATTTCCAGAATACCAAATCAAAGCGACAAATACAACCAAACCCAGATCTGAGAACAAAACATAAGCACATCCAAGAAAAACCCAAACCTCAAAAAAGAAGCAGAAAGGGCTTCAAGTCGAGGCCCCAAAACAGTAGCGTTTTCGTTGTCGGAATCAGATCTGAAAAAATAAAAACAATAAGCAAAAAAATGATTTGAACTTTTGGGGAGAGATAAATCAAACCCTAGAAACAAGGGAAGGGAGAAAATGAAGAGAAAGAAGAAGAGATCTGACCTTGGATATTTGAAATCAGGCCTTGTAAATAACAGATCTAAGAGATTGATTGATTGGGGCGAACGTAAATTTAAAATTTCAGTCAAAGGAGGAAGAAGAAAGAAGGGGTTAGGGAAAGGAACGGAACGGAAATGCAGACAAGGTTCGAGCCATTGTTAGGGGTGTCCTCTTAAAGAGTGGAAAGGGCAGTGGTTACAAAGGCCACGAAAACGTGTCACCGCTTCTATGGCCCAAAATGCTCACCAGTATCAGAATAATATCAGTTCCCGGCCCATCATACGTGTCCCTAAATCTTGATATTTATTAATTTTTTAATAAAAACTTGATAATATTTGTTAGGTATAATAGCTTATTTGGCCCTTTAATTTTAAAAAAAAATCATTTTAGCCTCTCTTTTTTGTCTCTTTTAGCTTTTAAATTTGTTTGTTTATTAAATCACCCCAAAATAGATGGAAAAGTTAATGCTTGTTAACTTTGTTGACATGGCATACACGTGGATTGCCACATGCATGCCACAAAATCAATTGATTAATTTTTAAAATTTTAAAATATTTAAAAAATTATAAAAAAATTTACTCTTTTAAGTGTAGAAATTATAAAAAATATTTTTAATTTTTAAATATTAATTAATCACATATGCGGCTCCCACGTCACGTCAACAAAATTAAACTTTTTCATCCATTTTTGGATGATTCAACAAACAATGCAAGTTCAAGAGTTAAAAAATATGAAAATATTAAATGGAGTGTTAAAATGACTTCTTATGTAATATTGGAGGGTCAAATAAGTCATTATGCCTATTTGTTATATTTGATACTAAGGCGATATCGCTTCGGTTTGGTTTGGTCAAGTTCTTTGTTATATTTTTCAAACGGCTCGATTTTTTATTTTTCTATATTAATTTTTAGTTTTTGGCCAAACCCCCCCCCCATATTTTGTTGGAACATTTTCAAAATATTTATAGTGTTCCAATAACTATAAATGAATGGGTGTAATTAATCAAAAGATTATATTATTTGACTTTTTTAAAAAGAATTGTAACTATTTAAATAATATTATTTGAATAGTTACAATATTAAATGAATAGTTATGTGTTTATTTTAAATACATTATTATTCAGAAAGACACCTATTGATGAAATATGTCTCTATAAAGAGACATGAAAATTACTATAAATAGGAATGAGATTTCATTTGGAAAACACACCAACAAATTCTAATATTCTTTCTTTCCTTCATTTTCTAACATTATTAGATTATTCTATAAATTATTATTGCAAAAATCCTTTGTAGAAATTGAGTTTTTGTTATACATTGCTCAGTGCGTAGTGGACTATTCTTGTTAGTGCAAAACGCAAATAGTCATTGGCTTCATTGTATCATCGAGGTTAATTTGCTTGGAACTCATTTGTACACCGAAGATAGATGGGGGAGAATATAACCTTAAAGATAGTGGCTTGATACACGCCTTAGAGCCTTGTCCTATTTCTTCTTTTTCTGTTCGAGTTTCGTTTGTGTGTTCGAGATTTTCCTCACCGGAGATTTGAACTAACAATTTTAAGGTTATATTATTCATGATCACTACCAGAACACATGAAAGTGAAACACTAAGGGATTTGGCTTCCAACTTTGTCAAACTTTATCGGTTTGATGGTGGCAATTTTCGACGATAGCAGAAAAAGATGCACTTCTTATTACCAAATTTGAAGATTGCTTATGTTTTGGATACTCCAATACCTGAAGAGAATGAAAACGAATCTGTTGCTGCAACCCAAGAAAGACAAAAATGGGACAATGTTGATTACATGTGCATGTGCTACATATTGAATGGTTTATCTGATGGTTTGTTCGACACCTACCAAAACGAGGTCTCCGCTAAAGAATTATGGGACAAATTGGAGACAATATACATGACCGAAGATGTTACAAGTAAGAAATTTCTTGTCAGTCTTTTCAATAATTATCAAATGGTTGTGGTCGTTCTGTTATGGAACAATTTCGCGATATTGAAAAGATGCTGAATCAGTTCAAGCAATATGATATGAAAATGGATGAAATGATTGTTGTATCCTCCATAATAGACAAATTTCCTCCATCTTGGAAAGACTTTAAAAGAAGTCTAAAACATAAGAAAGAGGAAATATCTCTTGAGGCTTTGACAAATTATTTTCGTATTTAAGAAGAATATCGAAAGTAATATCAGAACCTAAATTCTGAAAATGCCAAAGTGCATATTACGGAGGAAGTATAGACTACTAAACCATTCAAGAGTTCAAACAGACTAATAGAACACCTAAGTTCACAAAGAAACAAAAGGGCTCATGCTATCATTGTGGTAAGCCGGGACATTTCAAGAATGAATGTCGATTTTTAAAGAAGAAATCATTTTCTAAGGCTAATGACAACGAAAAATTCGTTGCAATGATATCTAAAATTAATATGACACAAGATGATAATACATGGTGGATTGATACTGAAGTAACCAAACATGTGTGCAAAGATAAAAGCATGTTCACAAAGTTCACACAATGTGAAAATTTCAATGTCTTGTACATGAGAAATTCTTCCACCGCGGCAATCAAAGGCAAAGGGTATGTTGAACTACAATTCACTTCTGGAAAGATTTTAACCTTAAATGATGTATATTATGTACCAGAAGTTAGGACGAGTTTAGTGTCTGGAAGTCTGTTGAATAAGTTTGGTTTCAAACTTGTTTTTGAGGTAGATAAGTTTTTTTTTTTGTCTAAGGGAGGAATTTTTGTAGGGAAAGAGTATATGTATACGAGAGTATGTTCAAACTCAATATTATTAATAAGTATAAAATTACTATTTTTGCTTATATGGTTGAATCTTTTTGTTTATGGCATTATAGATTACGTCGTTTGAATTATAAAAAATTGAATGACATGTATAAGTTAGATTTAATTCCTATTTTTAATAATAATATTGAAAAATGTAATACATGTATGTGACTAAAATTACAATAAACCCTTTCCCTAAGGTTAAAAGGAAAACAAAATTCCTTGATTTGATACGTAGTGATTTATGTGACATTCATAATACTCCTATATTAAGTGAAAAGAAATATTTTGTTACTTTTATTGATGATTGTTCTAGATATTGTTATGTATATTTATTGCATTCAAAAGATGAATAGCTTGATAAATTTAAAGTTTATAAATCTGAAGTTGAACTTCAGTGTGAATCATTTATCAAGTGCTTAAGATTGGATAGAGGTGGAGAATACTATAATCCAAATTATTTTGAATCTACTGGAATTGTCTATCAAGTTTCAGCCCCTTACACACTACAACAAAATGGTGTAGCTAAAAGGAAAAATAGAGTCTTGACTGAAATGGTAAATTCAATGTTATCATATTCAAGTCTTGGACAAGGTTTTTGGGGAGAAGTCGTTCTAACAGCTTGTCATATATTGAATAGAGTTCCTAATAAGAAAACTAAAATAACCCCCTGTGAACAATGGAAGAAAATGAAACCAAACCTTAATTATTTGAAGGTTTAGGGTTGTAAAGCTATTGTTAAAGCTCCAACACCTAAATGTAAAAAGTTAGGTGAAAGAGGAATTGAATGCATATTTATAGGATATGCACATAATAGTAAGGCATATAGGTTCACGGTAATTGAACCAAATGATTCAATTTCAATTAATACTATTATTGAATCAAGAGATGCTATTTTTTATGAAAATAGATTTAATTCTATATCAAGACAATTACAGCCACAAAAATTGATTAATTCTTCAAATGAGAATGAGATTCTATTGGAACAAATTGATAATAATGATGAATCTTGTCAAGAATTAAGGAGACGTAAAAGGATTAAAAAGGTCAAAGATTTTAGACCAGATTTCATTATGTTTATTGTAAAAGGAAATGGCGAAAGTATATGCAACAATATACCTTATTGTTATAATACGGAATCTGATCCTATTACATTTGAAGAGGCAATGAAATCTCAAGACTCTACTTTTTGGAAAGAAGTAATAAATGATGAGATGGATTCAATAATGAGAAATCAAACTTGGATCTTAGTTGACCTTCCACCGGGTTCCAAACCAATAGGTTGTAAATGGACCTTCAAAAAGAAAATGAAGGTCGATGGAACTATTGATTAATTCAAAGCAAGGTTGGTAGCCAAAGGTTTTACAGAAAACAAGGTATTGATTACTTTGATACCTATGCTCCAGTAGCAAGAATTGCTACAATTAGACTCTTAATATCACTTACCTCTGTATATAATTTGGTTGTTCACCAAATGGATGTTAAACTGCATTTTTAAACGGTGAATTGGAAGAGGAAGTGTACATAGAACAACCAGGAGGATTTGTTGTTCCAGGACAAGATCATAAGGTATGTAAGCTTGTTAAATCTTTATATGGACTTAAGCAAGCACCAAAATAATGGCACCAAAAGTTTGACAATGTTGTTTTAGCTAGTGGCTATAAAATAAATGAATCTGATAAGTGCATATATAGCAAATTTGAAAATGGAAAATGTGTCATAATTTGCTTATATGTAGATGACATGCTCATTTTTGGCACGGATTTGGAACAAATAGAAAACACAAAGAAATTATTGTCAAACAACTTGCTATGAAGGATATGAGTGTAGCAGATGTTATTATTGGGATTAAAATAACCCGAGATGAAAGCACTATAGCTTTATCACAATCAAATTACATTGAAAAGGTGCTTAAAAAGTTTGATCTTTTCAACTGTATACCAACATCTACATCCATGGATCATCGAATAAAATTAGTATCTAATGCTGGTAGGTAATTTGATCAATTGAAATATGCAAGTCTAATTGGTTGTCTTATGTATATAATGTCTTGTACAAGACCAGATATTACATATGCTGTTGGGAAATTTAGTAGGTACACAAGTAATCCAAGTAGTTTACATTAACAAGCTTTGAATAGAGTACTTAAGTACTTAAAGAAAACTATTAACTATGGATTGTGTTATAATGGATATCCTCCAGTTTTAGAAGAGTATTCAGATGCTAGTTGGATTACAAGTTTGGAAGGTCATGCATCTACTAGTGGATGGATCTTCATTCTTGATGGAAGAGCTATTTCTTGGGGTTCCAAGAAACAAACATGTATTATTGGTTCTACCATGTAGAAAAATTTATTGCATTAGCTGTTGCATCTAAAGAAGCAGAATGGTTAAGAAATTTGCTTTATGATGTACCTTTATGGCCTAAGCCAATTTCACCCATTTCTATCTGTTGTGATAGTTAGGCTACTCTAGCAAAGGCATATAGCCAAGTATATAATGGAAAGTCTAGACACATTGGATTAAGACATAGTTATATCCGACAATTAATCTCTAATGGAGTGATCACTATTAATTATGTGAGGTCAAGTGAAAATTTGGCGAATCCTTTGACAAAAAGTCTTGCTAGAGATGCAGTAAAAAGGACCTCAAAAAGGATGAGACTCAAGCCCATTAATTAGAGTCACCCATGATGGAAACTTGACTCAACGCTTGGTATAATGTCAAGTTTGAGTTCAATAAGACAAAGTACATCATTAGTATGTGACTGTTAGCACTATAAATAAATTCATCCTAAGATTAAAGTGCTAGGTACCCGTAATGATAAGAGAAGGATGAGTAATGTACTCTTAATGGACCCATAACATAAATATGTTAGAGTGTTATAATTACGAGAACACTCTTGATAGGACCTACTTATGTGAGTGGAAGTGTGGCCACTTCTAAGAGCTGAAGGGCTTGACTCTAACAGCATCCGTGAAAAGAGGACACAAACACATGGCCATAATAGTGTCCCTAGAGACTATGCACTAATCGATGTTGAAATCATTGTGTGAGATGTGTTCGGTTAATCAAATGGAATAGTTGGTTCAAAGCTTAGTCTACCATGCAATTTCGATTAACTTTAACATATATTCTCTAAGTGAAGCTTCAATCGTAAGATACATTTATTTATGCAAATTGATTTCCAAAAATATCAAAATCTAAAATATTTTGAAAATAGGGGGAGATTGTTGGAACATTTTCAAATATTTATAGTGTCCCAATAACTATAAATGAATGGGTGTAATTAATCAAAAGATTATATTATTTGACTTTTTGAAAAAGAATTATAACTATTTAAATAATATGATTTGAATAGTTACAATATTAAATGAATAGTTATGTGTTTATTTTAAATACATTATTATTCAGAAAGACACCTATTGATGAAAGATGTCTCTATAAAGAGACATGAAAATTCTTATAAATAGGAATGGGATTTCATTTGGAAAACACACCAACAAATTTTAATATTCTTTCTTTCCTTCATTTTCTAATATTATTAGATTATTCTATAAAGTATTACTGCAAAAATCCTTTGTAGAAATTGAGTTTTTGTTATATATTGCTCAATGTGTAGTACACTATTCTCGTTAATGCAAAACGCAAATAGTCATTGGCTTCATTGTATCCTCGAGGTTAATTTGCTTGGAACTCATTTGTACACCAAAGATAGGTGGGAGTGAATATAACCTTAAAGATAGTGGCTTGATACACGCCTTGGAGCCTTATCCTATTTCTTCTTTTTTCTGTTCGAGTTCCGTTCGTGTGTTCGAGATTTTTCTCGCCGAAGATTTAAACTAACACACTTTAGACAGGTCTTCAGGCCAGGCCAGGTGCCCGACCCATAAACAGGTTTACATGTGACTAAAAAAGTGAACCATTTGAAAGTTCGGACCCCCAAACTGAAAGTAAATGGTGTAAGGAAATATTCAATTAATGACGTCATTGACAAAATTGTTGATCCTATTAACAATGGTTTTGAAGTTGAGCTTAGGCTTGTTTTCCACCCAATGGAACTAAGTATTTCGACTCCAGTGGTGGAGGAGGGCTCGTCGGGGCTATCCAAGTTCTGTTTGTTTTCTATGTTACAATTTTTTGTATTTTCCATATATTATTAATAGGCTATTCTATTATGGTTTGGAGTTTTCAAGGGAGTAGAGGTGCTAGGTTTGCTTGTATTTTGAACGAATATATCAAGGATCATATGCATGATCTCATCCCTTTTTTAGAGACAGAAGTGAGTGGTGTTACAACTGACCAGGTTATTGCCAAGATTGGCTACCTATTTTGGCATAGGGTGGAAGGTAGTGTGTTCTTCGGAGGTATATGGTTGTGCTAGAAAAATGATTTAGATATTTGATTTACCATAAATTGATACGTCAAATTAGGCTCTCTCGAACACTTGATCAGTTTGTTCTTAAGCAATTTGCCAATCTTTTTTTTGTTGATTTATAGTTTTTAGTATTAATGATCACCTTTCTTTAATTTTACTCATTCTAATACTCAATTTGACAAAATGGTGTTATCAGAAATCTAATGGTGTATTTGATTTTGTGTAACGAGACAACTACGACTGAACCTTGAGGAAAACTGCATTTGATGTGGGTGTTGCGACACTAATACCAGGATGTTGCGACACCGAACATCTATCATCTCAGGGGAGCAAAACTTCAACGAGAAACCAACCTGAAACAGGCTATCAAGAATGTCACGGCACTAGGAGTGTTATGTCGTGACACCGAGCTTGAGGTCTCAATTCCAAGCCTTCGAGGTCGTGACTTCATTGCTGATGGTTGAAGTGAATGAGCAAGGGACATTGTTGAGGATGTCGCAACACAAGTTAGTTTGTGTCGCGACATCGAAGACCCTAAAGCCAAGATTGTGCCACTATCGAGGGTGTCGCAACACTGAATCCTAACGGGGTGGAAAGTACTGTAGGGGCAATTTTGTGTCCAACACCAATTCAAGTCAACTCGTACACTTGAAAGGCATTTTTATCAAGTTATTAAAGTTGTAATTTGGTTGTACTAAAGGTACACTTGATGCCAAACAAAAAAGGAGTCACCTTTTATCATATTTTTAGCTTCTCTTTTATTCCTTTCACCATTTTTAGGTTTAGAGTTCTTTCATTTCTTAGCTTAGTTAATTGGTAGTTTCTTTATTTTTACTATAGCTTTAGCTTTCTTGCAATTAGATATAAAAACTTCTCTTGTTACTTCGATTTCTCTTTAAAGCATCTAATAGATTTCAGCTTTGTGAACTTTTAGAAGTATAAAAATCTGAACTTTATTTGCACTTTCATCACCATTAGTATTGCAAACATCTCCAATAAAGAATCCCTCAAAAGTCACAAAGGTTTTCTCAACTTTACTATTTTATGCCTTCTTTAATGAATTATTCAAGAATGAACTTGACTAATATTTGCATGTTGATGATGGGCAGTTACTAAATCTTATAGTGGTTGGCTGATTGAAATGTTGCATGGTTAGTTTTTGGGTTAGGGACTAAATCATAAAAATTGGACTAAATCGAATAAACTTTAAAACCTAACATTGATGCCTTTAGGTGAACATTTAGATAGATGATATCAATAGGAGAGCCTATTGCGAATCAATTCGATTGTCCTGATTTAGTTTTGTGAGATCGAGAGATAAACCAGACTAAATCGTCTAATAGGGTAAAATGGCGATCGAAAGGTAAAATTGGACCAATTAGAAGTTTGAGCAATTTAGATCCCTAATCCAAAAGTTAAATGGGAACAAAGAAACCACTTTAGTCCATTGAAATTATATTTGTGCACTTTTGATTGTTATGCAATTTAATCCTCCTAGGTGTAGTTTGCCGTAACTAACCTTTGATGATAATTTGTTGTGATATAACATTTAGTGATTAGCTAGGTAAACTTCTTAGTTGCATGCATTATCATTATTAGTCACTTTATCGTCCGAATTCTCTTGGGTTCAATCCTCGAAATTCTTCGTGTTCCGTTATAATACAAATATTACAATTAGCCTATCACACTTGCAGTTAACAATGATATTGAATTTTTTTTCTTAATACAAAAATTTCAATGAATAAGGGCTAAATAGGTAAATATCTATTTATTAATGCTAAAATGCGTAGTTAATTTTATTTTTTAAAAAACATTACTTTGAACCAATATATCATTCATAACCATTTCACTGTCCATAAAAATCAATTATTTCAGAGTTTGTAGTTATTAGCTACCTACAATATTATCTTCAATGTTGGAACCCGATTCCACACTTAAACTCAACTGGCAATTGATGCATCAGCCATCGGATGAACTGACTCGAGTGTTGCAAGCTGATCGAGAGGGTAGAACAATACCCACGATTGTTATTCAATAGGCTTGGTTTTTGTTTTGGTTTTTCGCCATTTTCATTAATAAAAAATGAAATAATGAAATAAAAATTCAAAGAATCAAAATTTAAACAACCAAACAAAATAATTATAGTCAATAATTAATTTTCATTAATATAATAAACTAAAGTTCAATATTTTAAATTTTTTGCTTTAAAAAAAAAACACACTGAGTTGAAAATAGAAAAAACAATGATTCCACCATTCAGAGATCGTGCTTCCCACTTCTAAATACACACAATCATTATACACTTCATCAATCGTTACTATACTCCCTATTCATAGATCGTGATTCCCACTTCTAATACACATTTATTTTTTTTCTTTTCTAATTTTAATATAAAATTTTAATTATTAACTCTCGACAGATTTTAAGTGCTTTCGGGGAAAAAAAAGCACTTTCGAGGGCTTCAATTTATATAAAAAAAATATTTTGGATCAATTTTTAGTTTGGAAAAGGTACTCTCTTTTTTTTCTTTTTTCTAAAAAATAGCTTGTTTGGGAATGTTTTTGTCTCAAAAGCATTTTTTTTGTCCCAAAAGCACTTTTGAGAAATATTCCGCCCTAAAAAGGAGGTTGATTAAATCGTTGATTTTCTAATGATATTAGCGTGACATCTTGAATGATAATCCACATGTGTTTCATAAAATTCAAAAAAAAAAATACAAAAATAAAAAGTTCAAAAAAATTATCATGAAGTAAATGTGAATTGTCATGTATCATGTCTAAAAATTTAACTTTTTAGTTAATATTTCCATTAAAAAATAACAATTCATCTCTTTTTGAAAAAAATTGATGGTTAAATTCGGCTATTTTTTAAAGGTTGAAAGTTGAATTTAGCTAAAAAAAATAAAATAAGAGCAAAATTAACAAATATATATATAAATGTTGGAAGCTAAATTTGATATTATGCCAAAAATATATAATATCCCTTATTAATCCCCTAAGATTAAGGTTATTGTATTTAAAAATAATCTATACTATGTATTAATTTTTTATATAAAAATAGAAAAACACATATAATCATGGGTGAAACTAGGGGCTGGTAGGGTCCCAGTCCCCCTTAAGATGGAAAAATTTTCATTCAGGCCCTTAAAATTTTAAAATTTTAAATTAGTAAAAGTAAAATTGCACTTTGGCCATCCCTAAAAATATAAAATTTTGATTTAATCCTTTAAAAATTATAAAGATATAGGATATTAAAATGTTGACATTGCGTTTTTTGCTATCGTAAAAATTACAATTTAATTTTGACCCCACTAAAATAAAATTTTTAGTTTCACCCCTGTATATAATGAGATTTTAACATAAGACACTTTGATTTTCAACATTTGTATTTAACCATTTCAAGTAAAGTCTTGCTTGTTTTTTATATAATTTTTTTACCCACATAATGTTTGTGCTATAATTTAATTTTAAATTACTATAAGACATAAATATTCTTTATCTTAATATTTTTTTAACCATTTTTCAATTAAATTAATATTCGATTAACTCACCAAAATCTCAACATATTTTTCCTTAAATATCCTAAAAGAATCATATACACAAATGTAAAAAAAATATGCAATTGAAGATTTCAATGAAGCCAAAATAAAATCTTTTTGAGTAAAAAAGTAAACGAATAAAAAAATGAAAAGCTAAAAAGGAGAGTAAGTTTTAAATATTTTTAATAAGGTAAAATGATAAATTTAACTTTTAATGTATATATTTTTTTATTAAATTGGTAATTTTTTCAAGTTAAAATTTTTTATTAACTTTTCAAAAAAGGTTGAACTGTCTTTTTTTTTTCTCTCTTTATAGAGATGTTAATTAAAACATTAATCTTTTAATCATGTTGGCGTAATAACTGGTGTGACAATCTACGTACATTTCATGCTAACATGTCACTATTAATCTTATATGTCACATTAATAATTAATTTTAATTTTATTAAACATTATAAAAAGTTCATAAAAAATTCAAATAACCAGAATGAAATACAAGTGAATTGCCATGTGGATTGTTATGTTTACAAAATTTACATTTTAGTCATTTTTTCAGTTAAAAAACATCAATTTGACTCTTTTTCAAAAGGTTGATGGTCAAATTATTAACACTTTTTAAAAGGTTTAGGGCAAAATTTAATTTAAAAAAAAAGAGAGAATAAAAGCCAATTTGATAAAAGAAATAAACGTGAAGTGCTAAATTTGACATTATACCTTTTAATAATAAAGAAAGTGAAAAAATAATAAATGTATTCATTTTCAACGAGAGTAAAGAAAATGTTGAAGTGATAAAGTTAAGTAATTACATGTACAAAATTACATCTTTTTTTTTTTTACATTAATCTCATTATAATCAAACTCACATCCTCCTACACTGATAACAAGGCCAATGCCATTGGAGTTAAAACTCAATTGATAAAATTAATATTTTTTAAAAGGGAAAGGATTGTATGAAACAGGGGTGCCACTCAATAAAAATATTGAAATTTAGGATGAAATTAATGACGTGACATTAAACTATTGAAAAAAATAATATCACTGTTTCATACTATTCTTCTATTTTTTAATTTTATTTTCCCTAATTTTTTAAATTTACCGAATAACCAAACAGACTAATAAACAAACTAATGAAAAGAAGAAATATATATATATATTATTTTCTTTACATTCTATGAAGCAAATTATATATATTATTTTATTTACATTCTATCAAGCAAATTCTTAAGGTGTACCTAATTGGATAAAAAATATAAAAATAGTGGAGGAGAATGAAAATGAGAAAAGAAAAGAAAATTTGAGCATGTTTGGTAAAAAAAAACAAACAGATTATCTTCTATCCTAATCTATACAAACAAATGATAATAAAAGAAAAAATAACAAAAATAAAATAAAATATTCAATTTTATGTATTTTTTAAATTCTAATTTTGTTTGTTCTCATATTTCAACTCAATCAAACAACAAAGCACTAACAAATAAGAATGACAGCCCAAACTATTTAATGGATTCCGAATTAATCCGCTCCAAATGTCAATTTTTAAGAGGTGTCGTCACTCCTCAACTAATTTAAATATTAAAATTAAATTGTTTTTCCAAAAAAAAAAAGAGAAGAAGAAAACCTCAAAAATAAAACAAGATTATTAAAGCAAAGGGTTGGACAAGACAAAGATTAGTGAGTAGATGAACAAACGTTAACTTTTTCGTGATTTGACAAACAACGCAAGTTCAATGACTAAAAGAGGTGAAAAATTAAATAGAGGACTAAAATAAATTTTTATATAAAGTTGAAGAGCTAAATAAGTCATTAGGCCAAAAGTTTATTATCAGCGACAACATAACTGTTTTCCAAGTTTTAGTTGACGTCCCATTTGGGTCTTTACTTGGCAAGGGATGTGTTTACCCGGCCCGCTTTACTTAACCTTTAGGCTGAATTTGGGTTTAAGGTCACTTAATTTCCCGTCTCATTGATTTTTTTTTAGTATTTTTAATGTTGGTTTTAGGTCTATGTTCGGGGTTTAGGATGGTCTCTCCCAATAATATTGTCTTTAAAGTTTGAATCTATGCTCTCCTTTAAGAATGCAATACGTCTTACCACTATACAAAATACTTGTTATTTAATAATCGCCTCATAAGAATTGATTTATGAATTCATTCATCCAAAATCAAATCCAATCCAACGCAACAATTCAAACTTGTTTAACTTGAACATGAACTTGAAATAATAGAAACTCAGAAAGGTTTGAATCCAAAATTGACCTAAATTGAAATAATTGAAAATTTTTGACTAAAGAATCGAAAAGCCTTTAGTAAAATATTAATTAAGCACTTATAAAAAAATGCACCCAATTGAGTTCTTAATGATAAAAAATATTAATTCAGCCTTTCTGTCAATATAAACCGTCGTTGATTTGTTTGGCCATTAACAGCCGCAGACGTAGTTAGTAGAACCAATGAAAAATGGATTTTTTTTTATTAGATCAAACTGGATTGGGAGAATTTAGGTTAGCCATGCGTTTGTAGTTCTTAGGTACTTGTAAGGCTTAGTGGTTTTTCCCCTTTTGGTGAGTAGATGAATTGCTGTTATTGAAGGCTGAGCAATAGGATACGTTGGTTAGCTTTTCTTTTTCTTTTTTTTTAATTAAAAAGTTTGCTTTTAGCAATTATGTTCAATTCAATTGAATAAATTATTAAAAATAAAATAAATTAAAAAAATATTACTTGATGCTCACGAGTCAATCAGATCAATATTTTTATTTCGGACCGATACCTTTATCAATTTCCACTCCAGCGGTTTGACAGTCTCGTTCGATTCTAAAAACAATTATGAAAATATTCATCTTTTAATAGTAGTGATAACAATTTAACATACTCTTGTAATGAAGGAACCCAAATTTACAAGAGCGGACACTCTTTATTACCCGAACTTTTTTTTTATCTCATTCAAGTATAATTCACATACCCATACACGCACACATTACACTACTATACTCAAATTAAACCTACGAATCAATCTTATATTTTGAGAATAGATTAACAGATTTCGAGTAATAAACTCGAATTCAGTGTACCCTCTTATTAAATGTATTGATTTCACTTTTAAATCAAAACTATGCAATATTCAAGAAGGAAGAATAAGAGCTTTGTTGTTTTTCCAAAGCTTTGGGGTATATGGTAGTAAATACAAATTTATGGTGATAATGATTCTTAGCTTCTTTCCATCCACTTGAATTAGGGCACACCAAAGTTGAACATCCATATATTCTTTTCACCATTTTTTCCCCCTTTTGATGAATAGGATAGCTCTAACTTTGTGACTATGTCCAAATCCTGACATGCACCATCTGTTTGCCCCCCACTAGGGTGGTCTAAACCAATGAAAAGAGTATAATACCTTTGTTTTCAAGCACAAAATTCAAAATTACTAAATGGTACGCATCAATTTTATTAATTTCAAGGGGAAATTGTGTGTTCATCATCTCCTTTGTTTTCACTGCCAGTTCTTTTTTTAAATAAAAGTTAAATCCCTATTGTCACCTGTTTTGTCGTTTGGTTTACTTTATTACTCGATTTAAAGAGACGGGAAAAAGTCCCGTAAGATATGGTTCATGAAGCTATATATAGGGACGGTGGTTTTTTTCTTTTTTTTGCCCAAATTTATTGATTTTTAATATCGTCTAGTTGACGGAGTATTCATTATTTTAATAAACACTAAAATTCGAGTTTCATTATATGAGATACGAAGAAATATCAACAGGTGTAGTGTTGAGCAAGCGAAGTTATGGACAATTTATGACGGTCTCATGATGGTGTGAGATGCTAAATGGAGTGATGTTATTGTTGAAACGGATGGTGCACTTGTTATTAAAAGTATTCATGGTGGTTTGCGAGGGCAATTACATAGAGACTTGGTTCTAGTAATTCAAGAGTTATGCAGTCGTAAGTGAAGAGCAAGTTTTGAACAGATACCAAGAGTTGGCTGGAATGATGAAGAATTCCCCGGTTGGCATCCAAATTTTTCATACAGCTCCCTCTTTGGTTCATCACTAATTAAGGATTGATAGCATGTATGTGCTTTAGATTCCTACTGCAAACTGTTAGTTGAATAATTCATTTTTTTGTTACCAAAAGAAAACTTTGAGTCTCATTAACAATTTTATTTAATAGATGAACTGTAAATATAATTTTTTTTTAACATTTTACAAAAACAGTTATATGTTCTAAGCCTGAACTGGGATGTTCTTCTCTAATATTGCTGATGATGCAATCCTCACTAACTCAATGCCTTACCTTTTTCTTATATAAAAAGCTCCACTTCTTTCTTCTTTATCTCGAGCCACCATTTTTTCCCCAAAGAAAAAGAAATAAATTCTTCTAAAACTTTAGTAGAATCTAAAGTGAATGGAGTAAACATAAGATACCTAATTAGCCAATCTAATATGTTAATGGATGCTTGCATGAATTACCTGTCCAAGTGGGCTTAGCTATTGAGGAATCATAAGATGAAAAGGTGGTCAAAAGTTGTATTCTTAGATATACAAAATATAAATTATTGGTTTCCTGCAAGAGAACTAAAGTTTAAACTTTGGATATAACGTTATTGAGAGAGATAATTACGAATTTTGAAAGAACCTAATCTTAGACGAATCCAATCCACAAAATTAGTTAACTGGTATAGTTGAGGGATGTATGGGCAGCATATTTTGATAACTGTTAATTTTGGTGCAGTGAGAGACAAAGACAAGAAAGCATATATATAGAGGTTTGTAAATGATTTTTTTTTTGTGAATTACAATAACAGGGTAAAATTCGAACAACAAATGTGACTAACGTTGTTCGATCCCAGACTACACCTAAAATTATAAATACCTTTAACCATTAAGTCATGAATGAAATTTATAAATAATATTAAAATGTCCACGCACGTTAATTTTGGGGGATTAATATTCCTAGGCAAATGTAAAATGTTGGCATGATGATGACGATGATGGTCTTAAAAGGAGTTTTAATTATAAAATGACTAAAAATATGCGGAAATAACGGTAATTATTTAAAGGGTATTATTTTAACAAAGCAATAGCATAAGAAACCATGTAATGATGTAAATGAGAAGAATCAAAGGTTTTAGGTTACATGTGGGGGCATTGGAGGCTTTAAGGGCGTGATCTCTGCTTCCCATAAAATCCCCCAATGATTCATATTTTTTTAATTCTTTTTTATATAATCTTTAAAATTATTCGCATCTCCTCGTTGATCTTTAAATAAGAGGATAATATGTTTTAGCGCATTTAAACTCACGTCCTCTTGCACTGACAATAATATCGATAGCAATCAAACTAAGGCTCAATCGACATAGTTTTTTGTTTTTTTTAACTATATTAGTAATTATGTTAATTGAGTCTTAGCTTGATTGGCATGGATATTATTGTCAATGCAGGAGGACGTGGGTTCGAGTGCGATGAAGCACATTATCTTCCTATATATTTATTGATAAGGGACTATAGGTAGTTCTAGGTATTGTGATAAAAAAGAAGAAGCTATATTAGTAATCACTTGATTATAGTTTTCTTTTTCTTTTTTAGTCACTTAATTATGAAAAATTATAAAAATAACCACTAAATTATTAGTTTTTTTTATCACCCAATTATGAAAAATTACAAACTAATCACTCAACTAAACAATTTATAATGATTTGTTTATATCTAATTTTGTATTATCAAGTAGATCCTACATTTTTTATTCAATCAATCCATTCCATCCGTTAAAATATAAAAACCTATAATCCTTTTCCGTGATAGACTCGGATTAAAGCACCAGCGCCCATCAATGTTCAATTTGAAGCAGCCACTAGGTTGTGGCTTCAAGTCAAAAAGTTGATAATTAAGAAAATGAAAAAAAAAAGTTTCAAACACTCATGCTCGGTAATTAAAAGTTATAATTATTTTTTTTATATTATTTAGGTTCGTTTTACGGTTTATATTCTGGATTTGTGACGGTTTCTCCTAATAATATCGTCTTCAAAATCTAAATCTAAATCCGTATCCTTTTAAAGAGTGTAATATATCTTATCATTACCCTCAATTATTTATTGGTATGTCGATAGTTATTTTGATTGGTAACAAATGACACAAGCATGGCAAAGTTTCTAATTATTTTAAGGCCATTGACATAGTTTTGTCGTCTTCACAAATTTTCCATCGATAATTAGGATAGCAAAGCTAACCGTCTTTTATTTTTATATTACTTAAAACAGCATGGACGATGTTGCGACGGAGATTAAGGACGATTCACCTTAGTTGGGTGTAGACCTGTATTGTATGGGTGATGATTGGAGCGGAGTTTTTAAGAAGGGAATAACGGTGATGTTTAGGGTAAGAGATTAGACAACATGTCTTATTCTGGAGGATGTGAGAGGTATTTACATAGGTTGATCTTTAGGGATTTGTGTTGTCTTTTGATAGTCTTCGATTCCTTGTTAGGTAAAATAATGTGACATCACTTAAGTCGGATGATACGTGAGTGTTAGTTGGAGTGATCTATTACGAATGATTTGCTTTCATGTTTCCTAGATTATGGCAAAAGAATGCTTGTAGCGAAAGAGGTGCAACTTACAAAACTAAGTGGATGAAACCGAAGGGTGAAGATTTCATGTATAATGATGATATACTATGAAAAATTGATTGAGCACTTTAAAAATCACCATTCGACTGATACAAATTTATTATTAATATAAATCCACAAAATTATTAATTTTTTTTATAATTAAGGTATCTTTTATGTCTATTTTAAGGTTAATGAAGACTAATCATTTCAAGATTCATAACTACTCCTCCAACAATGTCATTTTCAATGTTTGAACTTATTCTTCATAGGAGTTAATGTATTTTACCATTTCACCGAACACCCATTAATGAAAAACTAATGTAGAAAATATTAATCAGATTAAAAATGTCGATAATACAAATAATTAGGCATATAATAGATGTATACTATAAGTGATGAAAGATATAATTTATAATTAAGCCAAGACTTGCTTGAAACAATAGTTAAAGAAAATATGTGAAAACATGTCATAAGTTTATGGACTTGAATTTTGAAACCTTAAAAGTAGAGAACTTAAATTCATAGAAATAAAAATATATAACCTCTTAATGGGCCTATAGAATGCAGATTATTAGTTATTAGGCTTGCTCCGGTAGATACTTGAGAAATAAAAAAAAATATAGATAGAATTTCAAATTTATAAAGAGTACATAAACTTATAACATATTTTAACCTTTTAAAATATAACTAAAATTTGCGTACACAAAAAAAAATAGAAAATAGAAAATTATTTTGTGATTAAAAATATGTATAACTAATGATATTAAAATTTAAATCACAAACAAATGTTTCTTTATTATTTATATAATTATTTTCACTCAAAAAGTGAATAAGATGAGTTTTAACTTACATTATATTCAATTTCTTTTAGTCCCCGACTGAATTGATGTCACGAGTAAATTTGACGTTAACTTAGGATATGTTTGACAAAGTACCATTGAAAATTTATATTTCATTGAAAATGAAAATTTTCAATAGTTATTATTTTAAATGTGTTTGATAATCTTTTTAAATTTTTTACCTAATATAAAATTTTCAACAAAAAAGTGTTGAATAAGATAAGTAGGTAGATAGTTACTTAGCACTTGATGTAGAAAATACTAAGTTGATTTTATTTTATTAAAAATTTGAAATAATTTACCCTTTTTTGAAAAAAATTTACGATATTCAAATTATCATATTTATATTTTATCCAAAACTATCTAAAATAATACAAAATGTTTGACTAATAAGATGAAAACTAAAAGAATAAATAATATTTTAAAAATAAGTATTTACTTTTATTAAACAATAAAATTATATTCAATATTTATGCTTACCAAACAATTTTTAATATAAATTTAGTACTTATGAAATTTAATATTAAAAATTCAGTATTAAATTTTTCAACACTTAAATTTTCAATTTATCAAATACACCCTTAATTGATAAACAACTAAATTCTCTATTTAAAACTAACAAATATTATTATAATAACTTTTTAATTTTTTTATGTAAAATCTATAAAAATCAATTTAAATCCAAAATATATTTAAAAAATATATATACATGGAAAGGCTTAAACACATATTTTTTTCTTAGAATTTATCAATTGTCATAATGGGTATGAATAAAAAAATTAAAATAATAATTTTTTTAAAATTAATATTCAGATTGGGCTTTATTAAAAGATAACTTTAAGAGTACATAAATAGACCTAAAAAGAAAAGAAAAAGAGCCCAAAACTTGGCCCAACATAAAGGTAATCAAAAAACGAAGTAACTAAAAGTAAACCAAATCGCCTAGGAAACCAAAAAAAGAAACAGAAATATCTGAGCCACATTAATGCTGTTGTTTTTCCTGTCCAATCAGAAACTGAAGAATCACCGTCTTGTCATTTCATCTGCCTTTCCTTCTTCAAGACGTTTTCAAAACCTAAAGGGACCTTCATTTGTCTATTCCGTTACCAACCCTTCTCAAACTCCCCCCATTTCATCTTCTACCTTTCATATTCAGTCTAGTTCTCTCACTCTATCCCTTTCCTCTTGTTTTCCTGCAGATTTAGGGACACTTCCAACCAAGTAAACTCCTTTCTTACTCTTCAACGTTTCATTTGCTAAAATGTGTGCGAGACTATTTGCTACTCTTGGGATATATTCAAATATGCAATCCTTATATTTGAATAGTAGTTGATGAATATCATGGATATAAGCACATACCAGTTATTTGTCTGGGCTTTCTGTCTTGCACTTTCTTATTATTGACAAAGAGACTCCTTCAATAATAACTTTCTCCCACTGCACGTCAATGCCGATTTGGGTTGCTTTCCGACATGCGAGTGCCTCGGCCGCAAAGGTTGATGCAACCCCTTTATGGATCTCTGAGCATGATAAAAGAACTGTACCCTCACTGTCTCTGGCCACTATCCCCACAGCTAATTTATTAGATCTACTGTCGTATGCTGCATCAAAATTGATCTTCACAACCCGATTAGGTGGCTTTCTCCATTTACTAACAGTTATAGAAATTTGTGGTCTGTTTTTATCAATTTTATTTAACTCTGATATATAGCTATTAACAAATCTTCCTATTTCTTTTCCAGATTTATTCAATTTTTTGTGCACTCTATCATTCCTGTCTCCCCATATTGCCCATAATGCACACCAAAATATCCTACACTGAGATGTCGGACTCTGTGAAAATACCCAGGTTAGCCATTGTAAACTAAAACAAGACATTCACGGAAGAGGTGATCTATGTTCCCTGTTCCTAAACCACACCGGGGACATACTGTTGTGTTCGTTAGCTTTCTCAGTAGCATATTAACTCGTGTAGATAAAAAATTCCATGATATCTTCCAAACTGTAATTTTTATCTTTGAAGAAAGATTCAATAGCCATAATTTTTTGTAAAAATCCTTATAGTCAGCTTGTAAAGCATAAGCACTAGGGTTATCTTCAATGCCTTGTATTAGTTTATAGGCACTGCGTACTGTGTATTCGCCCGACGCTTCAGCACTCCAGGCTTGGAAATCTTCATGTGGTTCTTATTCCAGCGGAATGCTAATAATCTTCTCGACAACATCCTCCAGAAAGGTAGAAGCTATCAATTCCTTTTTCCATGTTCTACTGCTTGAGTCTATTAATTTCGCAACTTTAAATTTATTCAAATTTATAGTTAAAACTGATAACCTTCTAATTGTTATATCTGGGATCCAATAATCACGACTAACTGAAATATTCGTACCCCTGCCCACCTTCCAGCACAAAATGCCCTTAGTAGACCAAATGTTTTTCCATGTATACGAAACATTATTCCCCAACTGTAAATTTAAAAAATTGTCATTCGGAAAGTATTTTACTTTTAAAACTTGTGCTATTAAAGAGTTTGGATTGTTCAAAATTCTCCACCCCTGTTTAGCTAGAAGTGAGACATTGAATTGAGCCATGTTTTTGAAACCCAAACCACCCTCTTCTTTTGGCCGACACAAGTACTTCTACTGACACTAATGAATTCATTTCTTCCCATGTGCTTTCTACCACTAGAATTTTGCAAAAATGTTTTCTATATCTCCATAAAGAGACTTGGTAATAAGAAACAAGACATAGCATAGGTTGGAATAGCCTGAAGTATCGATTTTATGAAGACTTCCTTACCTCATTGAGATAACATTCTAGTACTCCATCTTTCAATTCTAGTAGAAATCTTCTCTTTTAGATGTTGAAAAGATTCTTTCTTACGTGTACCAACTACATTCGAAAGCCTTAAGTATTGTTCTATATTTGTTGAGATCATTACCGCTAAGATTGTTGAGACTTCTTCATTCCTTTTTTCTAAAGTGTTCGAGCTAAAAAAGATTGTAGATTTATTGAAATTAACACATTATCCAGAGCTCTTTTCATAATCCTTTAGAATTTCCTTTAACACCCTTGCACCCCTTTCTGATGTTTTTTCAAACAAAATGCAATCATCTGCAAAAAGTAAGTGTGAAATTTTTGGACCTCTTCTGTTGGCCTTCGCACCCTTTATCAATCCCATAGTTTAAGCCATTCTCATCAAAGATGACAATCCCTCACTGCACATAAGAAATAGAAAGAGACTTAGCGAGTCTCCCTGACGTAAGCCTTTAGTTGGTTTAAAGATTCTTCTGCTTCCTCCATTTGTAATAACTGCATAGGACGTTGTAGAAACACATTTCATGACCAGCTCTACCCAGTCATTTGCAAAACCCATTCGTAACATCATTTCCTTCAGATATCTTCACTCAACCCTATCATAGGCTTTACTCATGTCAAGCATTACTGCCATATATCATTTTTTTCCTATGCGCTTTTGTCGAAAAGTGTGCAAAATCTCATAAGCTAGTAGCACATTGTCAGATATTAGCCTTCTCGGTACAAACGCACTTTGAGTCGCATCAATAAATCTTCTAATTACTGCTTGGAGTCGGTTTACAACTGTTTTTACTACCATTTTATAAATGACTGAGCACAAACTAATAGGTCTAAAGTTAACTATACTTATGGGATTAGGGATTTTTGGAATCAACACTATATCTGTTTGGTTTAAAGGCCCAATACTTCCATTATTATTTAAAATTTCTAAACAAAAATTTGTTGTTTCTTTACCAACAATGTGCCAAAATTTTTAAAAGAATATTGCTAGAAAACCATCATGTCCTAGTGCTTTAATAGGTCCCATTCTTTTCAATGAAGCATACACTTCTTCTGCTGTATAAGTTGACATTAACTCTCTATTCATATCTGTCGAAATATTATTCCCAATGCCCGTTAAGAGATAGGAGAGATCCCAACTCCCTTTGATGTGAACAGCTTCTGAAAATATAAAGTAGTAACTTCATTAATCTCACTAGCTTTATTAGCCTCTCCTCCTCCATCTATCTCCAACTTGGATATAGTATTTATGCATCTTCAAATTGTGGCAGATCTGTGAAAAAAAGCTAAATTTTTATCCCCTGCTTTAAGCCAGTTTGCCCTTGCCCTTTGTTCCAAATAAGCTTCATCTTTATCAATTTTCATATTAAGGTGAATCTTAGTGTTAATAATTTTTTCCATCGTGTCGTCATTCCTCTCTTGTGCCATTAACATATCAAGTCACTTCGTGAGTTTTTTCTTTAGTCCCTCTCGTTCTTTTTTAATTGTTCTCGCCCATATCTTTAAATCTGCTTGTAATCTTTCAAGTTTTTTAACTACTGTGCTTGTTTCTGACTCCCAAGATTCTTTAATTACTCTCTCGCTCGTCTCCCCCATCAGTCACCATGCCTCAAATTTAAATTTTAAATTTTCTTTATAAGTGTTTTCGTAACTTATATTTAGAAGTGGGCAATGATCAAACATCGTATATGGTAGATGTTTGATGTTACATGTTGGAAAAAGATGACTCCATTTATCATTTACCACTCCCCTATCGAGTCTTTCTCTAATATTCGTTTCCAGCAGATTTCCCCCTTCCCATGTAAACCATACCCCCGAATATCCCAAATCTTTTAATTGCCATTCTTCAAGGACCTCTCGGAAGGCGTGCATTCTACTCTCCTCCCTGTTGAAGGAAACGTTACTAGTATGGACAGGTGTCAAATGACAAGTGGAGGCTCTTAACCTTTGTCGTCATTCACAGCAGCCAAGGATTTTCTGTTTTTCTGTTGTCATTCTTCTCAACAGATTGTTCCACTTTGCTCCTCTTATTTTCCATTACTAGAATCTGTTTTTGCTCTCAATCTCTACTATAAATGTACCAAAAAATGATCCATTAAACAGAATGAAGGAATTCATTTTCTCATTTTCTGATTCTCCATTATTTTTCTGCTTATGCTCTGTATTTAGCCTATGTTTTTCTTTACTGTTCTTTACTTGGTATCAGAGCCTTTTTTCCTCACAGATTAAGCTTTCGTTATGACCAACACCAACAGTAACGCCACCAGTCAAACGATTGAATCTGTCACTGCCTCTGGTGCGATTGGGAGCTCCGTCGATGGCTTTGATGGAAGACTTTTTGCAACCAAAAAGCTTAATATTATACTAGATGATGACAACTTATTGTGGCAGCAACAAGTTTTACTAGCAGCCAAAACCTTCAAACTTCAAGGCTACTTAGACGGCACCCTGATTCCACCTCCCTCGATGATACCCGATGAAAATGGTGGGTCAACACCAAACCCAGATTTTGCAAGATATGAGCAACAAGATAGTGCACTTGCTTCTTGGTTGCTTTCATCAGTGAGTCAAACAGTTCTTCTTCACCTTATTGGAATGAACACTTCTTCTCAAATATGGCAAACTTTGGCTCGTGTTTATGGCAGCAAAACGACCTCCAAGCTAATGTTTTATCGTTGAGCACTTCACTCTCAACGCAAAGGTGATTTGAGCATGAAAGATTATTTACTTAAAATTAAAAGTTTCTGTGATAACTTAGCAAACTGTGGAGAAATGGTTAGTGAATATGAGCATGTTACGGCTATTTTAAATGGTTTATCTGCTGATTTTGAATCTGTTATTACTGTCATCTCGGCTAGTCCTATTCCATACAGCGTTCAAACGGTATTCACACTTCTTCTTGATGCTGAAGCGCAACAACAAACTCTTTTCGCCTTTATTCCAGCTGCTGCCAATATGATTACCACTCAAAGTTCTCAAAACAATGGAGAAACTCCCTCTTACAGACCACCCAATCCTTCTTTTCGAGGTGGAGGAAGGGGTCGATCTAATAATTCTAGGCTCCAATGCCAATTTTGCGGAAAGCCCGGGCATCTGGTAGATCGATGCTACTTTCGTTTCGATCAAAACTATAAGGCTTCTACTTACAGACCTCCCTCTTCACAATCGGGAACACAAGCTCCTCAAGCCCATGTTGCTACCTTCAACACCCCTCAATGGACACCAACTAGTGGGTCATCCTCTGTGCATAACAGTGGGACAGCACCATGGGCCCCACCTCCTTCACTTGAACCACATGGGTATTGGATTTATCAAACCTCACCTCTCCAGAATGCTAATGCCTCTATGCCACCAACCACTACTTTGCCTAATAATGCCAATGCTTATATTGCAACTCCTGAAACAGTAAGTGATCCAAGTTGGTACACAGACTCTGGTGCTACCCACCATATAACTCACTCTTCTGAATCCACGGGTGAAAAAGCTTCATATTCTGGACCAGGTGCAATTTTTGTTGGTAATGGTTATGGTCTTCCTGTTATGCATACTGGTCAATTGTCTTTAATTACTCAAACACGACCTTTAGTCATGCGCTCTTTACTTTATGTTCCTGGCATCACTAAAAATCTTCTCTCTGTTTCCAAGTTCACTAGTGATAATCAAGTGATGTTTGAGTTTTTTCCAAAGGAGTGCAAGGTTCGGGACCTAAAGACAAATGAAGTTCTGTTGCATGGAGATGTTCATGGTGGTTTATATCGTTTAAAGTTGCCATTTTCTTCTTCAAATCCGTCTACTCAATGCTATGTTACTTCGCATACTACTACGTTGTCTTTATGGCATGCTCGTCTTAGGCATCCATGCCGCTCTACTCTTGTTCAAGCTCTTCAAAATTGTAATGTTTCATTTCATGATAATAAAATTGGTGACTGTTGTCCAGCATGTCAAATGGGAAAAGCTCATAAGCTGCCTTTTACAAATTCCTTGACAGAGTATACAACACCGTTACAATTAATTATATCTGATGTTTGGGGACCAACACCGGTTACATTAAATGGTTTCTCCTATTATGTGGCATTTACAGATGCTTTTTCTAGATATACATGGATATACTTTCTCACTCGAAAATCAGATGTTTTAAGTGTGTTTATTCAATTTCATAAGATTGTGGAACGTCTTCTTGGTCACAAGATAAAAGTGCTTCAAACTGACAATGGTGGAGAATTTCAAGCTTTAAAAGGGTATCTATCGCACCATGGTATCATTCATCGTTTATCATGCCCTCATACTTCTGAGCAAAATGGCATAGTTGAACGGAAACATCGCCAAATTGTTGAATCTGGGTTGTCGATGCTTGCTCATGCTAGCATGCCTCTACACTACTGGAATGATGCCTTTGCAAGTGCTATTTTTCTTATTAATCGACTTCCAACCAAGGCGTTAGATGGTTTTTCTCCGTTTGAAAAACTTTTTGGCACAAAACCAGATTATCAATTCTGCCATGTATTCGGGTGTCTCTGCTTTCCAAATTTGCGCCCCTTCAACAGGAACAAATTGAATTTTCGGTCAGAGGCTTGTGTTTTTCTTGGTTATTCTCCTTTACATAAAGGATATCGGTGCCGGACATCAGAGGGTAAAATCATTGTTTCACGTCATGTCATTTTTAATGAACAACAATTTCCCTTTAAACAAACCCAATCTCAGCTTTTACCTCACCAAAATAAAAATTCAACCACTACCTTGTATATTGTGCCATCACCTATCAACTCATCCCCTCCTTCACGTCACATAAGTCCATCACCTCCACATATTTCTTTTACTACTCCTACACACACTATGGGACCCACCATGTGTTCACTTGATAACCCCCCATCTTCGTCCTATATACCATCCCACCTTCCTACTTTATCTGACAATTCCCACACTACAATTAACCCATCATCACATTCTACTCCTATACTTACACCACAAATTGATCAAACTGAAAATTTGAACCACAACAAGCTTCCACCACAAACACCCATCCCATGATAACTAGAAGCAAAGCTGGAATTTTTCGCCCCAAAATTCTACTTTCTCAAGCACCTTCCTCTGACCCTGAGTTACCCTCTGATATTCATAGTGCTATGCGTTATCCTCACTGGCAAAATGCTGTTCATAGTGAGATTCAAGCTTTGATAAAAAATAACACTTGGACATTAGCTCATTTACCATCTTCTCATCGTGCTATCGGATGTAAATGGCTGTTCAAAGTTAAGAAGAAACCAGATGGTACAGTGGACCGTTACAAAGCGCGTCTTGTTGCTAAAGGGTTCTCTCAAAATGCCGGTTCTAATTTTGTTGATACTTTCAGCCCAGTAGTTCGTGCCAACACTATACGGACTGTTCTTGCTATTGCTGTTATGAAAGAATGGAGTCTTCGTCAAATTGATGTAAATAATGCGTTCCTTAACGGCATTCTTACTGAAGAAATTTATATGCAACAACCACCGGGATTCGAAGCTGAGGGGTTGAACGGTGAGTCATTGGTATGTAAGCTCAACAAAGCATTGTATGGCCTTAAACAAGCTCCTCGAGCTTGGTTCAACACTCTAAAGGATTTCCTTGTCTCCAACTTGGGTTTTCAGCTTTCCAAAATTGATTCTTCACTCTTTATTCGACACACTGCCCGCTCACAAGTATTTCTTATGGCTTATGTTGATGATATCGTTTTAACCGGCAATTCTCAATCTGATATTGATGATATTGTCACCCAACTTCACTCTCGATTCGCTATTAAAGATCTTGGAACTCTTCAATATTTTCTTGGTATTGAGATTTGCTCTATGACTGGTGGCTTATTACTTTCACAAAAGAAATATCTTCTGGAACTGCTTCATCGAACTGGTATGCATGGTGCCACACCTACTCCTACGCCAATGGTAGGTCTCCCTCATCTGACTCGCAATAATGGTACTCCATTTGAAGATACTCATTTATATAGAAGCGTAATCGGCACTCTTCAATATGCTTGTATTATCAGACCAGATCTCACCTATTGTGTTAATAAACTAAGTCAATATATGAATCATCCTCTAGACACTCATTGGAAAGCTGTAAAAAGAGTATTTAGGTACATCAATGGAACTCTTGATTATGGATTGCGGTTCAAAAAGGGGTGTTTTAATCTTGTTGGATATTCAGATGCTGACTGGGCCTCCACTCCTGAAGATCGACGCTCCACCACCGCTACTGTATTTTCTTAGGACCAAATCCTATCACGTGGTCATCTAAAAAGCAGTCAGTTGTCTCCCGTTCATCTACTGAAGTTGAATATAGGAGCTTAGCTAATTGTGCTTCTGAAATGCTTGGATTACAACAACTTCTTGAAGAACTTGGTATAAGTCTCTCACACACACCAATTATATGGTGTGATAATACCTCTGCCGTTTCAATCTCCGCCAATCTAGTTCACCACTCAAAAGTTAAACATGTTGAGATTGATCTATACTTTGTAAGGGAAAAGGTTCTCTCTAGAGCTTTGCAAGTCAACTATATCCCCTCAAATAAACAAATTGCTGATGCTCTCACTAAACCCATCTTACCTAAAGACTTTTCTCACTTTCGCAAAGCTTTATGTGTTTCTTCACCACAAGCTATAGAAGACGGGGAGGATGTTGAAGGAAACGTTACTAGTATGGACAGGTGTCAAATGACCAGTGGAGGCTCCTAACCTTCATCGTCATTCACAGCAGCCAAGGATTTTTTGTTTTTCTGTTTTCATTCTTCTCAACAGATTGCACCACGTTGCTCCTCTTATTTTCCATTACTAAAATCTGTTTTTGCTCTCAATCTTTACTATAAATGTACCAAAAAAATGATCCATTAAACAGAATGAAGGAATTCATTTTCTCATTTTTTGATTCTCATTATTTTTTTGCTTATGCTCTGTATTTAGCCTATGTTTTTCTTTACTGTTCTTGACTCTCCCTTGGTATACCCTACGTTTCTCAAAAGAATACATGATCTCATTAAAATCACCACTCACCAACCATGGATGATTTTTATTTTGCCCTAATTTCTTTAACAGATTCTACGAATCGCTCTTATTGTTAACATATGGAGAACCATAAAACCCTGTAAATCTCCACTCTTCTTTAGCTATTCCTTCTTTGACAAAAACATTAATGTGATTCCTAGAGAAACTTTGTAAACTAACTTCAGTATCTCCTTTCCATGCTAAGCATAATCCTCCTCTCGAACCTGCTGCTTCAATATCAATTCCATTCATAAAACCATAACTCCGTCTAACTTTTTCCATACATTGTTTATCAAGTTTTGTCTCCATTAAGAAGACCATTTGAGGATTGTGCTACTTTAGAAAATATCGTAGCCTTCTTCCAGCCAGTTGACTCCCCAATCCACGGACATTCCAGCTTATAATAATCATTGCATCCGGTCAGCTTACCTGTTGGCAGCCGCCGATCTCAAAAAATCTTAAATATCAAGTTACTCAGAATTGTCTACCATCACATCCAAAACACCTTTATCGTATTCCTTTAAAATATCATATTTCAATATTTTGATTCCATATCAATCTACAGTTTCCTTATCACACCTTGTAAGATCTGCATCCAGGGACTTCCTCTTCCTCGTATTATTCTCATCATTTGTTAGCGTTATTGTGGCTGCTGTTTTAATTCTTTTCCAGTTTACCTTCTTATCATTAATTGGATTTTGACCCTTCTTTTCTGTACAATCACTCAACTTTTCAACTTCCTTTATCCTAGATAAACATTCCTGCTCCTTTTGCATCACCCCCTCTCCCATCAATTCTATATTCTCCTGTGAACCCCACACCTCATTATTTTCACTTTCTATTATTCTTGAATTTTTTGGCAACACTCTTTTACCTGTGTAAGAACATTGGGCCCCCACCTGCTTCATTAAAACATTAAACTTCATACTTTCTTTTTCGATTAATTTGGATTCTGCTTTTAGGGCCAGCGTATAAGGAGGATTTTCACTAATTTTGCTTTTCCTTGCAGGTATTATCTGAGTGCAGTTACTTAGCCCATGCCCCATTTTTCCACATCCAAAACAGAACATTGGCAAATTTTCATACTTAAAAGGAACCCACACTTTATTAACATTATCAATAGAGACAAAAATACCTTGACGAAGTGGTCTCTAAATGTCCAAATTAATCCTGAGCTGACAAAAATCTTTATTATTTTCAGATATGATAACACCACCAAACGTGGCACCAATTGCATGCAAGAGATCTTTCTTATCAAACTCCAGTAAAAACGAATCTATTTTTATCCAAAACGGTGATGAAGTAAGCCTAATTTGATCTCTTTCCACCGCCTAAAATAATCTATCAAACAGAATAATACTTTTGCTAAAAAGCCAAGGTCTCCCCTCCAAGATCGTCTCTAGATCTTCTTCCAACTCAAATATTATTAAGAATAAATTTTGTCCCACCATCTGGATCTCAAACTTTTTCCTTGTCTTCCATATGCCTTTCATATGTGCCCTGAAACTTTCTAGGTTGTATAGCTTTTCTGTCCAAACTGTACATATCAATGTAGGTTTAGAGTTTGGCACCACCATCGAACCTTTGACTGATAACTGAACTAGTTTTTTTGCTAGAAGAGAGATCTCATCCCTCCCTTTTCGGTCGTCACCACCGCTTTCCTCCATCCCAAGCCGTAGCAGTTACTGCTTTCTTTAGAACTCTAAGCAAAGCACTCTTGGGAGCTTAAGATAATGATTTATTTGGTTCTCCAACTTTAAAAAAAATATTTTAATTATTTATTTAATTTTTAACCTTTAAATTTTTTTTGTTGAATCACCTCAAAATAAATGAAAAAATTAACATTTGTTAATTTTACTAACATGACATACACATGAATTACCACGCGGATAATATATAAGCATTTAATTAAAATTTTAAAATTTTTAAAATGTTCTTTTTATAATTTTATACTTTTTAATAATTTTAATGGTTTTTAAAATTTAAAAATAATTTTAGTAAAAATTTAAAAAATTAATTAAATACTAATGTGTAATCTACATGATAATCTATGTGAATATTATGCCAGTAAAGTTAAAAAAGATTAAAATTTTCATATATTTTTGAGATAATTTGATAAAAAGAGAAAAAAGTAAATAAAAAATTAAAATGATTCAGTTAACAAATTCCATGGGGTAGGATAATGATCCCTAGCTTCATGGCTCAAATCTCAACCTCCTCGGAGGATTGTCGACCTCTCACTCGTACAAATTGGATTTGTCAACCAAAGTGGTTAAAATCTATCGTAGAAATGAAAAAACAAACCCTAATTAAAGGCCACCTTATCTAGAGCCGCTCAAAAGAAGGAACAAATCAGATATTGTCACGTCATAATTTTAGCTGATAAGACAGTTATACCCTTGTAAGGCAAACGATCTGATTGGTCCTTACAGGAGGTTGTACTTACCTCAGCCCAGAACAAGCTGTATGCGCTCTACTTTTCTCTCCCCAAATGACGCTCCCCTTCCATCTCACGGTCACTATTGGTTCATCAACTCAAACAAACGTATCAGATAGTCAACCAGCCAATAAATTCCCAACACACAATTAATCTAGTATATTTTTTATTAATTAGGAAAAAAAGTAAAAATGCGAGGAATAACCCTTTTGAAATTTCTGTTAATATATATGCAGTGGGGAGTGACTAAACTACTTGTATCTCAAGTCTTTTTTCTCTTTATCAATGGGAGTTTTACATTTTATACAGTGGGTTGATTTTCATTCTGGGTTTTTGTCATTTGATGTCAATACATCGACACAACTGTTAGATTTGTTGTTAAGTGGCCGATGACACTCGGGTACGTGTGACCCACACCTGTACGTTCTGCATGATAGAGAGAGATTGAAAGATAAGTGAACAATAAGACTAATGGATAAGAATGAACAGTGAAAGGGAGAAGAAGGGTTTTTTTTTTTCTTTCGCTTTGTTGTTGTGCTTGACAGGTTGGGGTTGGGTTTTTATTAACTGAAAACGGCATGCTTGTGGAATTTCAAGGCCTTACTTTTGGTTCTTTTTTTCCCTAAATGGGTGTTTAGTCTTGTTTTCAGATCTGACTCGTACCTTCAATTTTTTTTTTTTTGTTTCTAAGTGAAACAGTTTCCTTATATGGCAAAAGCTTTACCTTCTTTGGGACAGAGAAATTGACAGAAGAGAGTGAGCACACAGAGGTATTTGTATAAAGCTTATACTAATGCTTTTGCGTGCTCACTCCTCTTTCCGTCAGCTTCCAGTGCCGGGATTTGATTTTTAATTCTCCATTTTGGTCATAACTGGGCCTGTTTTTGTTCCATATACTCTCTCTCTCCCTCCATTCTCAGAATAGTTCAATTTGACTGGCACCAATGAAGGTGGTATGCCCTACTGACGGCCTGACTGTATCTTTTGTTTATGATTTATGTTATTAACAAGCGTGGCTTTTGATGTTATTCACTGTTGAGGTATAAGCTTGATTGATTATTGTGCAGGTTTAGTGGCAAAACGATGAATATGGGACCATTCACGTTATCCCTTGCCTACTAATAGCTAGTATGGTCCTCCCTCAACAAAACCCTCTTTCTCTTTCTGCAATTTTCTTCTTGTTGGTACCATACCTTCATCTTTTACTGCTTTATTGGAGTTTGTTTTCACCTGAATCTAGCAGGCTCAAGTTTCGTGTACGCTTAGTTGCAAAAATGGAGTTTTCTATTCATTAGTTCAATTTATAACCCTATCTTGGTAACAGCAACATATATTATTAGTGTTTTCATAGAGAAGCAGGTGTAATTATTTTAAAGAAAATAATTACGCCTGTTTGTAAATTTCACAATGAGCTTCTTTCTTGACTTGTTGTTTCCTTTTGCAGGAAGACACTGATTTTCAGTTTTTGCAACACTGGATCAAGGTTTGTTCTTTCTGGTACTTAGTTCTTGTTGTGTATCAACACAACTTAACTTAATATGCTTACAAGTTACAACACTGTACTTTGTTGTAGTCATTATTATTTCTTGTATCTCCAAAAGCATTTTCAGCTCTATAATTGACTGTAGTAAGGCAACGACTTCCATGCAATCAACAAATTTCAAACTATAATAGGATAATGTTTTCTTTTAGGAAATGAAACCATTTTCATGGATGTTTGCACTTTTATTTTTTTTTTTGAATCTGTGCTGCGTTAATTATTATTTTGAATGATTGCATGCTTTGTATGTTCATTTCTGAATATCAAAATTTTCTGCTAAAGATGAAGTAATTACAAGATTCCTTTTTTCTTTTGTTTGATTGTGTGTTGAGGCTGTGCCAATTTGGATCTCTCCTTGTTGCTTATGTTTCATTATATTCATTCTATTTCAAAAAGAGGATATCACTCTACAAGTATTATAGGTATATTTGTGACTGTGCAATGTGCACTGAGTGAATGGATGAAAATATGCTAATTAAAATTCAGCTCGATTGGCATGGGCATTGGTAATGCAGGAGGACCTACGCTGTAACTCATTATCCTCTTATGGGATGGAAAAAGGGTTATAGGTAGTTCTAAAAATTGTGTCAAAAAAGAATAGATATGATTAGAGTCTGTAATAAGATTATTAACAAAAAATAGTATATAACAAATATTTATATAATGAAAATATTCTAAATAAGATTGAAATTTATTAGGATGTGTTTTATTATTATTATTATATATTCATAGGTATTCATCTGTTTTATAGTTTGAGACTAATCCTATCCAAATTGGGATTCTATTCAGGAATAGCTTTCTCATCAACGATTAGGATGTAGTCGACTTTCACCTCTTCTAACTAGTTGTTGCAGGGTATATAGAATCCATGTAGTCTACCTTCTGTTGTGCTCTCTTTATGAATTGAACTATAAATGATTGCATTACCAAACATCCAATGGTTAAAGTTCTCTCAACCATCTCATTCATCCTTTTGATTGAAGTAAGCATAATTATAGCTAATATTTGGAAGCAATCATCATGTTGTTCCTCACCTCCTGGTTTTCATTTCCACCATTAAGATCTTCTGGTATTTTTTACGACAAAAATTGAATTTTTATCGAACTTTGTACTTTAAAGTTCAACACAAATATTAGGTAAGCTGTTGATCGAGTTTTAACTCGATTGGTATAATGAATATTGTTCTCAATGTAAGAGGGTTTAAGTGCGTTAAAATGTATTGTCCTTTTATTTATGAGTTGAGAAGGAACTATAGGTAATTTTAAGTATTGTCTTAAAAAGAGTACATATGATTAGAATTTAATGTTGGTTTTTAATGGTAAAATTAATCATCTAATTAGTGTAACTTTTTTATCCGAATAAAGCCGTTTTTTTATGAAAATTTTGAATTTTCTCATTGTTTTATTATTATTATTATTTGTTATGTCACTTGTTGATCTCTAAAGTTAGAGTTTGTACAAAGAAATATTTTTGGTGAAATCACTTAAAATTATGTGTCTTGTGTTCTTGACTATTTGTAATTTTCAAGTGCATTTCTTAAATCATGTAAAAAATCATAAAGCTTGCTTTATCATTATTAAATATAATTTAGGGATAAATTTTTAAAATTATAAATAAATTATGGTTTAATGTGCAATTGTATACGTGAAATTTGATTTTATGCAATTTTATATATGAAATTTTAATTTGATCTAATTTTTAAAAATTATTAACACATTGTTGATATAATATCATTTTATGTTTATATATTTCATATATAAATAAATATATTTATTCAATATAAAAATAAATTGATATATTCATTTATTTAAATGTGTATAATTAAATCAAAATTAAAGTTTCAAGTATACATTTGAACTACAATTAGAATTTTAAGTGTATAATTGCACAAAATTAAAGTTTATATATATAATTGCACATTAAATCAAAGTTCATATATAATTTTGAAATTTATTCCTATAATTTAATCTTTATTTTAACTTGAATAAATTTATTCAATTTAACTTATTTTTTCGAAAAATTTCAAATTAAATTAAATTGATAAAAAAAACTTTTTTAAAAAAGATTTAGTATACGTAAATAAAAATATTTAAAAATATAAAATGAATAAAATTAAATAGATTTAAAATATTTTATATTCATCAATTATATATAATATTCTTTAATACACATCACAAATAAATAAATAAAATTTATCATTCAACAAATCGAAAAAAAAAAAAGCATCTCATGCTAAACATATAAGATGGAAGTTCTATAAAAATAGACATATAGAGGTGTATTCGTGAAATTTGTAAGAATTTTGCTTCCCCTTCCAACCGATGCACTTTGTTATAGTAGTTGTGACCAAAACATGAACAAAACAAAATGCTACAATTAACATAGACCAAAATTTTTTCCGATATAAAAAATATTTGAAAGTTTCGGTTTTGTACTAAAACGATGTGGATCGACTGAACTAATACGAAACTAATCACATGGGAGGGCATCATTTTTTAATTTGAGTTTTTTCAATTAAACGTATTCCATTAATTGTAGGTTCAATAAAAGACTCAAATTCACCCATTACACCTAGTTTGTCTTTGAGTGGTATTTGAACTTATATTCCGTTACTCAAGTTAGTATCTTCTCACTAACACCGTGAATTTGTGTTGTTGTGGCACTGATGATCAATCTAGTGGTGACATGTGGTAGTTTCTCAATATGCCATGTGACGAGTATAAATTAAACAAATCTTTAAAAATAAATAAATTAATAAAAAAAGTATAAATTTTTGTCTAGATTCATTTTTGATGTGAACATAATTATATTTTTTATAATTAATTTATATATTTTTAAAGTATTTTTAATTTATATTTGCCACGTGACATACTAAGAGACTGTCACATGTTACTGATGGATAGACTATCAGTATCACGTCAGCATAAACTAACGGTGTTAGTGTAGAAATACCAACTTAAGTGATGGAGTACAAGTTTAAATACTAATTAGGTCCAATAAAAAATTCAAATACCAACCAATTACTTTTAAATAAGATAAAAGAACAAACTACATATTAACAAAAGAATAAAAAAAGAATAAAAATACTAAAGAAAGAAAGATGGGCCTAAATGAATTTATTCAATCCAAAAAGACATGGTAATCCATGACCATTCTCGATAACCGAATACAAATAGACTGACCATTAATAAAGTTGTACGAGATTTTATTTATTTATTAAAATAAAGGCTAGATATTTTTATTGAAGCAATGCAACAATGTTTTATAAATGAAAAAAAATCAAATAAAATACAAACCCTATGACTTAAAAAGAAAACATCAAAAGAAAAACAAAAATTCCAGTCACACTTGAACTTTCCTCATCAAAAAACCAGAATATCAAGAAACTGAAAAGCTCCCAATTTCACTTTTGTCCACATCCATTGCTAGTTGTAGATGGCGGCAAAAGCATCCGGCAGTAAACAAGTCAATGGTAAGTACCCTGACCGTTGAGATCCATTCCAATCCTTCGTCTCATGCCACCATCGCCGTCAAACCTGACCCATCCACCACATCACCTCCGTAGACATTTTTTCACCGTTTGTCTTTTACAAGAAGATAATGACCGGGGTCCCTTCGCCCTCATGACCATTCTCGATACTCAAAAGCAAACAGATTGACCATCAATAAAGTTGCACGAGATCCAATATATATACCCAACCAAATATCTAATTATAAATAGTTTTAAGATCTTAAGTGAAAAAAATAGTCCACCTGCTTCTCTATCAAAACATTTCATTTTTCTCCTGTTATTAGTGTCTCTCTCTATATGCTTGCTTAAAGTCTAAAATATACTTGAATAAAAAAAATCAATTGATTAATTTGGGATTTAATTTTAGAAATTTTAGTTTTTATTTTATTTTTGAAGAGTTTTTTTATAATTTTTATAATATTTTTTAATTTAAAAAAAATTATTTGCTAAAGACTAGATTTATCCCACTAGAAATCTCCTCCTCAAGGTAGCAGTAATATATGGTACATCCTAGAGGTGCCTACTCAGTCAGTTGTTCATGATGCCACAAATGTTGATCTTAACGGCTTGGAAGGAAATTCAACTGCTAACATAGGGATCGATAAAGCTACAAACGTTGGAGCAATCACCAAAAGTTTTAGTGTGGGTTTGGGTGGGCGATTGGGTGCGGTGCGGTGCGTTTAGTTTACTTTTTGTCTCACGCTACAGTATCGCTACAGTATCTAATCTCACCGCCACCGCTGTTTTTACACTAACCGCAGGTAAACGCACCGCCCATCCAAACTCACCCTTATTCTTAGCTTCAAATGTTTTGACAGTCATTTTTTTAAACTTTATGTTGTTAAATTTGAAGGGGTTTTGAAAAACAATTTGAGATACAGGTTACTTTGCAACTCACCTTTTTGAATATCTACATGGCTATCAAGAAAACCTACCACTTCTGCTCATAAAAGTAACTATGTCTTTCTATTTATAATTTACTGGTTGCTTGTGCTTTCTGTTATAACAGAAGAAAGGCAATTTGGAAATATTTTTTTTTTTATTTTCGGACTAGATTGAAGCCGCGATAGCATATATTTCTTACTTATGCTGATCTAGTTATTTTATGAAAGCTTATTTTCAGTGGAAAATCCTTTTTCTAGCCACGAAGGAAATTGGATTTAAGGTTTCTATATTAGGATGGAGTCACTTTAATATCAACTATACGTTAAATATTTTAATATAATTTAATATAAAAAATAAAAAAAAACATTTTAATATAATTCAATATAATATATTTTTTTTCCAAATTTCAAAAAATATAAAATAAAATGTTTTAATATAATTTGTTATAAAATATTAAATTAAACTAATATAAAATATTTAATAATAATCTTATTAAAATTTAATAACAATAACAATAATTATCAATCTAAAAAAATTTTATGATAGGGGTAATCTGGTCATTTTAATTTTTTATGCAATTACAACTTTATTCCATTTAACAAGATACAAGAATACTATTACAGTTCTATTTCTTTTCATTCAACCAAACAATTGAATTACTGATTATAGCTATATTTCATTATAGCTCTATTCCGTTACAATGACCTAAATGTGGTGATAGTGTCGTATTAGTGATAAAAGGTTGATGGTTAAATTGTTAGGCATAAAAAGAATAGGGGCTAAATTAAATAAATGTATAATTTACCTAATTTTTTAATAAAGAGACCAAAATGTAATATGAGTTATAGTACAGGAACTATTGTTGTAGTTTTACACAAGACGGCGGATAAGAAAAACCTAATTCCAAGTGAAATTTAAAAAAGACATTAAAAGAAAAAATGAAAAACACATATATACGCTCTTTTCTTTTTCCAGATCTAATTTCCCTCTCTCCCTCGTCAAAGAGAGAGTTTCTCCCATCGTCAAAATGGAGTCTCGATCCAGATCTATGCACAAGTTGACCGCCAAGATATGTTCGTTTCTCTTCCTCTTTCTGGCCCACGCTGCTCACTGCTTCTACCTTCCCGGTGTCGCCCCCGAAGACTTCCAGAAGGTTGCCTTTCGATTTCTATTTGTGTTTTTCCCTCTGTTCCTTTCTTCTTCTTTTTTTGGTTGATCTGGTTTTAATTTCGTGCCTTAGATTTGATCTCTGTTTATTTTTTTTATATAATAATAGGATTCATATAGGTTCACTACGAGAAGGAATATTATTAAAAATTTCATATGTTGGAAATGGAAATAACGTCTCAGATTCAGCTAGGTTGTATAATAAGAACAAGTTAACTTCATTTCACATGATGATTTCCTTTTCCGTTTTATTCTTTTATTTGAAAACGTTGAGAGTGCACACTTTTAGTTAGTTTTTAAGTTTTGTTCCGTTCTTGCATTTATCCAAGGTATCTGCGATTGTTTCATGCTGATCATGTTCTGTAATGCTACCTAGAATAATTATTGCATAAGATTTGTGAAGTTATCCTCGAAAGAGATTCAATATACATAATGTATTAATTGAAGCACCAAAACGTACGTGATCTTTATGGTGATTAGTTACACCGTGCTCATCATGCGCACCTGATCAATAATGGCTTTGATTAAACCACTTTATGTTCTCACTACATGCCATGATAGTTGGGGGGTGTTCACTGAGGAATCATACTGGTCTTCTTTAGTTTTTATTCTTTTGTTGGGGTTTGCAGGGAGATCTTTTGAAGGTGAAAGTGAACAAATTGACGTCTATAAAGACTCAGCTTCCTTATTCATACTATTCGCTTCCTCTTTGCCCACCTAAAAAGATAGTTGACAGCACTGAGAATCTTGGAGAAGTGCTTCGCGGTGATCGAATTGAAAACTCTCCTTATGTGGTCAGTTATTAGTATTTCTGATGATTTAGTTCTGACTGTTTATTTTATGGCCTAACTTGTTTTTGTTGACTTTAATTATTGTAGTTTAAAATGCGAGATCCACAAATGTGTACTGTTCTTTGCCGCATTACACTTGATGCCAAAACTGCAAAGCAGTTTAAGGAGAAGATTGATGATGAATATCGAGTCAATATGTATGCTATTTGTTTATTCGGACATGGAAGTCATCTTTCAATCTTTTAATTGCTCTGTTGCCTAGGATCTCTTTCTAATTAATTTTTGATTTGCTTGACAGGATACTGGATAACCTCCCCCTTGTTGTTCCCATTAGAAGATCAGATCAGGACTCTTCTACTGTTTATCAGCTTGGCTACCATGTTGGGCTCAAAGGCCAATACAGTGGGGTAAACATAATATCTATTACAAGCATTAAAAGTTCCTTTGGTTGTGGATGTAATTAGCTACTATATCTGTGTATGCTTATGTTTTCTGGTTATTTACAGAGCAAGGAAGACAGATATTTCATTCACAACCATTTAGCATTTACTGTCAAGTATCATAGGGATCCACAAACTGACTCTGCTAGAATTGTGGGTTTTCAGGTTAAACCATACAGGTTAGTTGGTTCCTTTGAGTTCTATCATATTCTAATGTTTTTGATTCTAGGTTTCTGCGACTGAGATTCAAGTATTGTTTTTTAATACATATTCTTCATATACTAAAACAATGCAGTATTAAACATGAATATGAGGGGAAATGGAATGAAAAAAGTCATTTAACAACATGCGATCCCCATAGTAAACGCACAGTTGTTAGTTCTAACACTCCTCAAGAAGTTGAAGCAAAAAAGGAGATAATATTCACCTATGATGTGGAATACCAGGTGAGTTCTTCAACTTCAAATAATTTTCTAGGGTTGACAATTGCAATGTTAAATTTTTCCAATGGCAACCTTGAGCTGAACCCTTAAAGATTGTATTCCTTTGTGTTGAAGTAGATTCTGTTGATATTATTACTTGGAAAAAATTCTCTATTGTATCACATTTTCTTGAATTAAGTTTCTGACATATAAATCTATGAGGTGCTAGTATTCTTAAATTTTCCTGTGCGACTTTCAGGAGAGTGATGTGAAGTGGGCATCTAGGTGGGATGCATATCTTTTAATGAATGATGACCAAATACACTGGTTCTCAATTGTCAATTCTTTGATGATTGTTCTCTTCCTTTCGGGAATGGTAGCAATGATCATGCTAAGGACACTATACCGTGACATTTCTAGGTATAACGAACTTGAGACTCAGGAAGAAGCCCAAGAAGAGACCGGATGGAAGCTTGTCCACGGGGATGTTTTCAGGCCTCCATCTAATTCTGATCTACTCTGTGTCTATGTTGGCACCGGTGTTCAATTTTTGGGCATGGTACTTGTTACCATGATCTTTGCTGTTTTTGGATTTCTTTCCCCTTCAAACCGAGGTGGTCTGATGACAGCTATGCTTTTACTTTGGGTCTTCATGGGCATTTTTGCTGGCTATGCTTCTGCCCGTCTGTACAAAATGTTTAAAGGAGCAGAATGGAAGAAATTAGCTTTTAGGACTGCGTGCATGTTCCCAGGCATTGTCTTTGCCATCTTCTTTGTCTTAAATGCAATTATATGGGGCCAGAAGTCTTCTGGGGCCGTGCCATTTGGGACAATGTTTGCTCTGGTCCTCATGTGGTTTGGAATTTCAGTTCCACTTGTTTTTGTGGGTGGTTATGTTGGGTTCAAGAAGCCAGCAATTGAGGATCCTGTGAGGACAAACAAAATCCCAAGGCAAATCCCAGAGCAAGCTTGGTATATGAACCCAACTTTCTCTATTCTGATCGGAGGAATACTTCCTTTCGGAGCTGTTTTCATCGAGCTGTTCTTCATTCTCACCTCAATCTGGCTGAACCAGTTCTACTACATCTTTGGTTTCCTGTTCTTGGTATTCATTATCCTCCTAATCACTTGTGCTGAAATAACCATTGTGCTTTGCTACTTCCAATTATGCAGTGAAGATTATCTGTGGTGGTGGAGATCATATCTCACATCCGGCTCCTCGGCTTTGTACCTCTTCCTCTACGCTACATTCTATTTCTTCACAAAGCTTGAGATCACTAAGCTGGTTTCAGGGCTCCTATACTTTGGGTACATGCTAATTGCTTCGTATGCATTTTTTGTTCTAACGGGCACCATCGGATTTTATGCGTGCTTTTGGTTCACGAGACTTATCTACTCATCTGTCAAGATCGATTAGTGTGTAAAAGGGGATATGCTTTTTAGGTTAAGATATAGTCATGCTTTAAGATGTATACGTTAATTCTCATTTTTGAACTGAGTTGTCATTGTTGTAGTTGATTGAGAAAATACTCGTTAAGAGAAGCCTGAAATACACTGGGTGAATTTGATGATTTTGTAATAATATCGTAGCCTTTTTATTCCTTTATTTATAGAAGACGCAAAATACTCATGCTGATGGTTTTTATTACTTGCTGGAACACAACTTGACCTGCCGAATGCTGAAATTCTTTTATAACGAAAGGGATGGATCATGTCCGAACTGTGGTTGAATCGGTCAAGAATTTTTTTCCGATCCGATTTATGTTTTTTTTACTAGGTAAGTTATTAAGAACTCCAAAAAAATATTGAAGATTTATAGTCAGCTTCATCGTTTGTTTAATCCTTTTTTTTAAACTTGATTTAATCAATTTATGCTGGTTAACAAATTAATCAAATATATATTTTTTATATTTCTGACGTACAAACCGATATATCTGATTTTGACAATTATGAAGCTTATTTTAAGTTTAATAGCTGTAAGCTATAACTATATCTGCATTGTTTTGTGTAAATATTTGCGCTAATTATTATTTGGTTACATAATTTTTTACGACTTAGATGATATATTTGTTTAACAAAGAAAATTGTATAACATTAGTATATTATTTTGTTACACTAATTATTATTGATTTTGTAATGTTAGTCTATCACAGATTATAGAATAAATTACCAATTTACAAAATTTTTTTAGAATTTGCATAATATTTTTGAGTAATAACACAACTCTTACGCCACATATTACCTTACTATAATAATTATTACAGATTTTATAATGTTTAGTATAATATGAATTATAGAATATATATTATCAAATTACAAAATTTATTAGTACTTACTAAATATTTGGAGTAATAACAAAAACTTCATAAGGTTTTTGTGTGATTATTCAAAATATTATCCTATTACATTAATTATTATAGATATTATAGTGTCTTATGTAACACATGAGTTAGATATTCCTCATAGTCACTCTAAAATAAGATTTGTTCTGTTTTGATCATTTCAATTTTTTTTTGTCAATTTAGTCACTCTAAATAAGACAATTGTGTGAATTAGTCATTCTATTAAAATTTTCGTTTTCTTTTAACGGATTATTGATATGATACATTAGCACATTTAGTGACTGGCACGTATTTTTTTGTTGACTTTTGATTAAAGTTTAGCAACCTCCCTATAATTAGTCAAAAGTCAATAAAAATGCCACATGTCAGTCACTCAGTGGGCTAATGTGCCACATTGGCAATCCATCAAAAGAAAAACAAAAATTTTGACGGCAGTGACTAATTCGCACAATTATCTTATTTATAGTGATTAAATTGAGAAAAAAAAATTAGAGTGATCAAAATAAGACAGGCCCTATTTTAGAGTGACCTCGGGTGTCATTTACCCATTACATAATATATTACCGAGTTACAAAAATTCTTAGAACAATCATAGTATTTAATTAATTTCTTAGAGGGATCTGTTAGGTACTTTTACCTTTATAAAATCAGTAGAATGAGAGTAGACCTATTCATGGGTTGAGTTACTCATCTAGACTCGAAGGTCCGCCTGAAATTTGGGAGGGTTTATGTAAAAATATTAGACCCAGTAAATGGGTTTAGGTAAAAAATTAGGCTCGTTTAAAAAAAAGTTAGAGCTTGAACTTGAACATTTAAGGCCCGAGCTTGGCCCGACCCTGACTCAACCCATTTTTAAGTTTATAATACTTTATATTATGTTGTTTTTATATATTATGTATTTTATAACACATTAAAAAAATAAACCCATACTAAATATATAATACTATTCTAATGTAAATATTAAAATAATATAGTAAAAATATTTGTTTAAAATTTTTTATAAATAATATGGGTAGGTTTAAAATGAGTTTGGGTTTGGGTAAAATTTTAGACCCATATTTCAAGTTGGGCTAGATTTGAACAAATATAAAATATGTTAATATCATACTTAAACCCGACTCGAATCCGATCCAACTCGGCCATGATGAGATGTTAGAGGGAGTTGTTTTCTGAGAAAAAATCCGAACCCGCTTACAAACCCGGAAATGAAATCCCAGAGAAAAAACAAAAAAAGAATGGGCCTAAATAGATCAGTCCAATCCAAAAAGACATCAATAATAATCCACAAGACCATGACCATGACCATGACCGTGACCGACACTCGAATACGAATTGACTGGCCACCGCCAGCCACCACACGGTAGATAAGAAAAATCAAATTCCACGGCAGATTTTAAAAAAGATTAAAAAACAATATATAAGCTCTTTTCTTTTATCAGATCTCATTTCCCCCTCCTCTCCCTTCTCAAAGAGAGAGTTTCCTTCTCCAACCCCGTCAAAATGGAATCTGGATCCAGATCTATGAACCGATTAACTGCCACCATCATATGGCCGATTCTCTTCTTCTTCCTGATCCATGCCGCTCACTGCTTCTACCTCCCCGGTGTTTCCCCCGAGGACTTCCAGAAGGTCGCCTTTCCCTTTCTCTTCTATTCTTTATTTATTGATCTGGTTTTTATTTTGTATCTTCACTTTGAACTCTGTTTGTTTTTGATAGAATAATAAGATACGTATATGATCTCTACGAGAAGGAAAATTAATGAATTTCTTTGTATTCGTGTTGGAAGTGGAAAATCCGTCTCAGATTCAGCTAGGTTTTCTTTTAAACAAGAAATTAGAACAATTTAACTTCATTTCACTTTATGATTTTCGTTTTCCGTTTTGATTCTTTTATTTCAAAACGTTGAGTGTCCATACTTTTAGCTAGTTTGTAAAATTTTCTTCCGGTCTTGCATTTATCCATGGCATTTGCGATTTTATTTTATGTTAATCATGTTCTGTAATTATTGCTTAAGGAAAGAGATTCAATTTACATAATGTATTAATGGAAGCCCCAAAGCGTGCTTGATCTTTATGGTGATTAGTTACATTGCGTACCTGATCGATAAAGACTTTGATTAAAACACTTTAAGTTCTCACTACATGCTGTGATAGTTGGGAGTGTTCATTAAAGAATCATTTTGGTCCTCTTTAGTTTTGATTCTTTTGTTAGGGGTTTGCAGGGAGATCCTTTGAAGGTGAAAGTGAACAAATTGACATCTATAAAGACTCAACTTCCTTACTCGTACTATTCGCTTCCTTTTTGTCCACCTAAAAAGATTGTTGACAGTGCGGAGAATCTTGGGGAAGTGCTTCGTGGTGACCGAATTGAAAACTCTCCTTATGTGGTCAGTTATCAGTATTTCTGATGATTTAGTGTTGATTGTTTATTCTATGGCCATTAACTTGTTCTTATTGACTCCAATTAATGTAGTTTAAAATGCGAGAGCCACATATGTGTACTATTCTTTGCCGCATTACACTTGATGCCAAAACTGCAAAGCAATTTAAGGAGAAGATTGATGATGAATATCGAGTCAATATGTATGCCATTTGTTTATTCGGACATGGAATTCATCTTTCAGTCTTTTTATAGCTGTTGCCTAGGATCTCTGTCTAATTAATTTGTGGTTCAATTGACAGGATACTGGATAACCTTCCCCTTGTTGTCCCCGTTAGAAGATTAGATCAGGATTCTTCTACTGTTTATCAGCTTGGCTACCATGTTGGGCTCAAAGGCCAATATAGTGGGGTAAACATAATATCTATTACAAGTATTAAAATTTCCTTTGTTTGTGGATGTAATTAGCTACTATATCTGTGTTTGCTTATGTTTTCTGGTTATATGCAGAGCAAGGAAGAGAAATATTTCATTCACAACCATTTAGCATTTACTGTCAAATATCATAGGGATCCGCAAACTGACTCTGCTAGAATTGTGGGTTTTGAGGTTAAACCATACAGGTTAGCTCCTTTGAGTCTAGCATATTCTAATAATTTTAATTCTAGGTTTCTGTGACTGAGATTGTTGTATTGTGTTTTGATACATTTTCTTTATATACTAAAACAATGCAGTATTAAACATGAATATGAGGGGAAATGGAATGAAAAAAGTCGTTTAACAACATGCGACCCCCATAATAAACGCACAGTTGTTAATTCTAACACTCCTCAAGAAGTTGAAGCAAAAAAGGAGATAATATTCACCTATGATGTTGAATACCAGGTGAGTTCTTCAACTTCAAATAATTTTCTAGGGTTGACAATTGCAATGTTAAATTTTTCCAATGGCAACCTTGAGCTGAACCCTTAAAGATTGTATTCCTTTGTGTTGAAGTAGATTCTGTTGATATTATTACTTGGAAAAAATTCTCTATTGTATCACATTTTCTTGAATTAAGTTTCTGACATATAAATCTATGAGGTGCTAGTATTCTTAAATTTTCCTGTGCGACTTTCAGGAGAGTGATGTGAAGTGGGCATCTAGGTGGGATGCATATCTTTTAATGAATGATGACCAAATACACTGGTTCTCAATTGTCAATTCTTTGATGATTGTTCTCTTCCTTTCGGGAATGGTAGCAATGATCATGCTAAGGACACTATACCGTGACATTTCTAGGTATAACGAACTTGAGACTCAGGAAGAAGCCCAAGAAGAGACCGGATGGAAGCTTGTCCACGGGGATGTTTTCAGGCCTCCATCTAATTCTGATCTACTCTGTGTCTATGTTGGCACCGGTGTTCAATTTTTGGGCATGGTACTTGTTACCATGATCTTTGCTGTTTTTGGATTTCTTTCCCCTTCAAACCGAGGTGGTCTGATGACAGCTATGCTTTTACTTTGGGTCTTCATGGGCATTTTTGCTGGCTATGCTTCTGCCCGTCTGTACAAAATGTTTAAAGGAGCAGAATGGAAGAAATTAGCTTTTAGGACTGCGTGCATGTTCCCAGGCATTGTCTTTGCCATCTTCTTTATCTTAAATGCAATTATATGGGGCCAGAAGTCTTCTGGGGCCGTGCCATTTGGAACAATGTTTGCTCTGGTCCTCATGTGGTTTGGAATTTCAGTTCCACTTGTTTTTGTGGGTGGTTACGTTGGGTTCAAGAAGCCAGCAATTGAGGATCCTGTGAAGACGAACAAAATCCCAAGGCAAATTCCAGAGCAAGCTTGGTATATGAACCCGACTTTTTCTATTCTGATCGGAGGAATACTTCCATTCGGAGCTGTTTTCATCGAGCTGTTCTTCATTCTCACCTCAATCTGGCTGAACCAGTTCTACTACATCTTTGGTTTCCTGTTCTTGGTATTCATTATCCTCCTTATCACTTGTGCTGAAATAACCATTGTGCTTTGCTACTTCCAATTATGCAGTGAAGATTATCTGTGGTGGTGGAGATCATATCTCACATCCGGCTCCTCGGCTTTGTACCTCTTCCTCTACGCTACATTCTATTTCTTCACAAAGCTTGAGATCACTAAGCTGGTTTCGGGGCTCCTATACTTTGGGTACATGCTAATTGCTTCGTATGCATTTTTTGTGCTAACGGGCACCATCGGATTTTATGCGTGCTTTTGGTTCACAAGACTTATCTACTCATCCGTCAAGATTGATTAGTGTGTAAAACCGGGATCTGCTTTGTGTTCTTTTGTCATATTCATGGACCAATGTCTTAGGTTAAGATATACTCATTGCTTTAAGATGTATACTTAAATTCTCATTTTTGAACCGAGTTGTTATTTTTATAGCTGATTGAGAAAAATACTTAATTCTGATTTTTGTTGAGAGAGGGGCTTCTTGTGATTCTACTATCAATCATTTTCTTTTCTGTTATATTTGATATTTCTGTGAAAAGCTCAGGTTGAATTTCATGGCTGTCGTAATACTTGTGATAACGTGGCGGAACCAAATTAGGCACTGACTTGTTATGTCAATAAACAGAGCCAAATCTACTTAACACCTCACTTCACAAAATGGACATACATTGAGGAATTATTGATGAATATTTTCAGCTTTTTATTCATCTTCAGAGTGGTCCTTCCGAAATTAACAGCAGTCAAATCTAAACAAAATAATTCAGAGCTTTTGGGAATCCCAACATGAAAAAGAATTGATTTCACTTGGACAAGTCCAGTGGCTTAAACTTCGGAATTTTCTCGAGCTCGAATCTAAGGGAATACTCCCAACAAAGAATAATGTTTGCTCGATTCTCACTGGCTCTTCGGTTCACCTTCGTCCGAATATTCTAAATTACCCAGCATTATCCAACTTTCATCTGGACTCCACACTCGCATTGCAACTTAAATCCTTATTTGCTTTGTGGTAAAGCAGTTTCTGAACATAGAACAACATATAACACTGTGAAGCTCTCACTATCCCCTCATCAACCTCACATATCCAAGCATCATCGCATTTATACCACTGGTTGTTTACGTGCAGATACGTCACATAATGCCCCGATTCCAGCATTCCCGAATGAGCAATCACAGCAAATATCTCGTATTCAGCTGAACTATCGGAGTTTTCACATTCGAAAGCAAATATTCTATTCCCGAACCTGCTTCTAACAATCGAGGATGACAAATATGGGGTCATGTCCAATGCGAAAGGGAACTGCAAATATTGATCGATTTTCCTTGATGTTTTTTGGATTAAAGAGTGTTCAAATCTCTTTATGTGTAAACAAAGCACCAATGGGAGTCTACTAATGGACAGTTGCTTCGATGTGTCCCGTAGTTCTTGACAATTCTGACAATGGAGTTTCGAGTCAGAACCTAACCTCTCTGCTCTCGTAAACAAGTTCAGACAACCTGATAGAGTAGACAAACCCGTCTTCTCAGCTGCAGACAAGTTAACCGTGTCCAAGTTGAGTGAAACATCAACACAAGGATCGTAAGTTGTGGAAGTAAATCCACAAATCGTACAAGTGACATCAGATCTCAACGACCCCGAGAATGCCCTATGAGCAATGCATTGGCAATCTCCATCATCTGTGCAAAAGAATAACATCATGAGTAAAATAGAATCCTGATTTTCAGTTAGAGAGGAATATCTACAAACGCCCAAAAGACTCCCAAGTATATTCCGAGTAATTTCTGACCGAAGTGAGAACATGTGTTCCTACTTATGGCTACATGTATGTTACTATTCTCCTACTCGAGTCGTAGAATCAGTTCTATCTGTTTCCTACCTCTACAAGTTATGCATGTTAACTAATCAAATTTCTTACTCTGCCCCTAGTATCGGTACCGACTAACCTCAACTGCATGCATTATTAGCACAACTGTGTATTTATCACTACCGCACAACAACGTAAGCGATAGAGAACAATTACCACCTCGACAACCTAATAGTACATATATAACATTAATTTGAAGCAAGCAAACATTATCACAGCACCTTGTTACCTTTGCTAGAGTTCCTTACTTTGCTCTCTTTCTCATGGATCCCATCTAAAACTGAAATGAAGAACTCATGAGCATCCTGCTCCTCATAACTAGCTAAATTCGATGAATGCTGCCACCAACTTCAAAAAAACAAACACAAATCCATCAGTCTTTAGATGGAAAACCAAATAGATTGAGTACAACATACAAGCAGAAACTATTTGTCTCGATTTAAGGCTTAAACAAAGTAACCAAAACAGACCTAGTTCTATTCACATCATAACATTAAAAGCATTGCAAATTACTTAGGCACCTGTAAAGAAACTGAGCTGGACTGTAAGGGGATCGATCACCCGAGAACATAGCTGAAACAAGAGCACCAATTTCACAAAGCAAGCACAGCTTTTCACCATATCTTCTCTTGCATTCATCACGGTTATGGTGATCACTCAAGAAATAATTCCTCAAAGGAGGAGCATGAAGCAAAGCCTGCAACACTGAGTTCATAAAACAAGTATTACCCAAATTGTTTAATCCCCTTAATCCCAATGGATAACACGATTTAGCTCTCCCATCTCTCATTGCAATCAACCGTTTCGACTTCTTCAAATCCAATTCCATCCCTGAATCTAATCTCCTCCTCTTGTTCGATCTCCCAGGACACGAGCCCTTGATTTGTTCAGACACGACAACCTTGTCGAAATCAGGATCGTATACCTGATCACAACACAAACAGCAATAAAGCTCCGATCTTTCGATGTCGATCGCTACGTCATGGCCGGACTTGGATTGGGTATGCAAAAGAATGTGGGTCGAACATGATATCGATGAGCACATCAAACAAATATAAAGCCTGCCTAGATACCCATTACAGAAATTGCATCTGGGTATTTTAGTATTGTGATTATCAACTCTAGTTCTTCCAATTGGGGTGGTTTTGAGGCAATTTTGGAGGGAATCATAGCCATCGAAAGCATGCCTGAGCTTGTAATCTGCTAGGTGTTTGCAGGGTTTGGGGCTTGTGTACGAAGAGCTCCTTAAGCACATGTTGATATTGGTGAAAAAAAAAAAGCTTCGAATTGAGATTATGAAGCTGATATACTACCAGAATAAAGCGGTAAATTCTGTTAAACTGGTAATAACAATGTATGATAAAAGGATAAGCAAACGAAAAATCAGATAATTTTTGGGAAATTCAATGGAAGTTAAATGATAAAAAGAAGGATAACAGATGAGATTTGGCAAGGTTGGTGCAGAAAAACCAATGGGGTTACTGAGTTGATTCGGTGAAATTGAGAGTTGAAACAGGGGATGTAGAAGATTGCAGAAAATGCTTGGAGAGGATGATGGGGTAATGAGTCTTATGACCGACTGATGGCCATAGAACAGTTTTCTTGTTTTCATTGGTCAGGACTCAGAACCGACTTTAAGACATTAACTATAGTAGTTGATTCAAGTTAATTTTAGTTAAGTTGGTATTGATGTAATAAGTTCTAAATGTAGTTTTAATTCGATTAGCATTATTATTAATGTAAGAGAAAGTGATTTCGAGTGCTTTGAAGCGCATTATCTTCTTATTTAAAAGTTGAGAAGGATTATTAATAATTTTAAGTATTGTATCAAAAAGAACATATATGAAAATAGGAATTAGGAAGAAATATTGAGAGATGTAGTGTGCTACAAGCTGAGCTTTGAGCTATTTATGATGGCCTCCAATTAGCTTGGAAGGATAAATGGGTAAATTGTATTTTAGCTATCAAAGGTATTCAGTGAGATTATAGAGGACATTCAAATAGAGATTTGATTTTGTGTACTCATGGACTATGCAGTCGGGAGTGGAGAGTGTTTATAAAGTAAATACCTAGAGAGGTGAACTCTACTGCTAATCCTTTAGTTGATCAGATGAAATATTTTCTTATTGGTGCGAGAATTTTTCATGTGGCTCCTCCATCCATTGATGATCAAATACAATTTGACAAACGTTTTTGGTTATCCAACCCTGATCCTACTGCTAGCTTGTAATTGATGCTATTTATATCTTATTACCAAAAAAAAATTATAAGCTTGTAGGAATTGGGAATTATGAGAAAATTAAGTATTAATAAAAAGATTCCATCTCCTTTAAGCAAAATTTCGAATTTGTTCGTACAGCAAAAAGGTTAAATTCTGTTATTTTATGAGTTCTTGTATTTTAATTTGATTAATTATAATTTTTTTACTTTACAAATTGATTTATTTTTTGTATTTTGAAATTTTAGTCTTATCCCAATAGCTAAATCCATTTGATTAAATTTGATTATTAGTCTTGTATTATGTATAATTGTAGATTTGATACATATCCTATAATTGGATAATTCTAAACTTTTGTTTATCGTCGATGTTGAAAAGCACTTTTTAACCTCAACATTGATGTCAAACAAAAAATATTGGCAAACAAGCATCTTCCTAAAATCAAATATTGATTTTAAACTAATATTTTAGCCCATGCAAAAAAAAAAAAACCAAAATTTTTAGCTTTTGGCTTTTTGGAAAAACATTTTTCAGTAAAGTTACCTTTTTGTTCCCTATTAAATTTTCTATTTTACAACATCATGTCTAAAGTTGACATTTTATTTTCTCAATAATACTTTTTGACATTAATGGTAAACAATATCAAACTTTTTAAAAGCATTTTTCACAATATTTTTCAATCTCAAAGGTAAACTAGTCCTAATTCTCTATACTTTTCAAATTTTGAAATTTCAAATTTGACGCAAATGACAGTTGTCAATCCATTGATTGGATTTTTAGTGAGTAATATGAGAAAATAACAAGCTGGCATGTCATTACACATATGATAATATGTTTGGCGCATCAAATTTTGAAAATAGCGGGACTTAACATAATGAATTTAAGAGTTATAGTTTGGTGGAATGAAAAAGTTTTTCTATTTAGGAATTCGACTTGATTGCCAATGAAGATTTGAAACTGTTGGTTAAAGTTGAGGACTCGGACTTTGAAGGCTCAAGTTCAATTTTTACCATCCGCAATTGCGATGCGTTGGTCTCTTTCTTAAGATGTGAGTATGCTTTGTGTTTTTTGTCTAATTCTTTATGGATTGATTTTACTTTTGTCTAATTCTTCGTCCGCTGTGTTCAGATTAGTTGGACTTATGCTTGGTTATTCGTTCGCTGTTGTGTGTGTTTCGTTAGATTCTCTCCAATAGCTTGAATTTTGTTCGACTCCTCATCCACTATTTCTGGATTATTTCAACTTTTGTTTGATTGTTTATTCACTATGCTAGTTAGAGTTCTACATGATTTGTCTCTAAATTTATTTGCGAACCAACATAACTATGAAACCTAGAAAGCTCAAAGAAAAAAAAGTTAAAATATGCTTCAAGTATCTGTGTGAACGTAGTCTATTAACTTTTGTTTTTAGGGATTTAGTCTTTATACTTTTTAAATTTCAAAATTTAAGTTCAATTATTAATCTCGTTAATTTTTTTATTAATTTCAAAGGAGTGACATTTTGAAATTAAAAACATACTCACTTGATAGTCATATAACAAAAAAATAATGTTGTAATGAACTTGAGTTTAATAAAAGAATTTTAACAGTATAAACTATTAGACTTGCATTTTTAAATTTGAAAAGCAGAGAGACTAAATTTTTTGAAATAAAAGGTAGGAATGCTAAATTTCAAATGCATGGACAACACAAACACCTGGATTTTTGTTTCTAAGAATTTTGTTAATAGAACAAATTTAACGATATTAACAATTAGACTTGTAATTTTTAATCTGAAAAGTAAAATGACTAAATTTCTCAAAATAAAAAGTAAAAAAAATCTAAATTTCAAATGCAAGAAGTATACAAGGATTTAAAGTGTATTTTAACCTATTAAATATTTCTAAAATGCAATTTGGGGGGGGGGGGTTTACATTAATAATACAAAAAGAAATTGATTATGAAAATAGGGTACCTTCCAAATTGTTTACGAAAGTGAGTTGTTTTGAATAGTGTTTTTCGGTGTTAGGCAACACCACCCAAAAAGTACAACTATAATTAATCAATGATTGCAGTTGATATTTTTTTAAGTGGTGTCGTCAACTTATACGATAATATTGAAATTTCTAATTTCCCCATTTTTCAATTTACCTAACTATATATGTTTGTATCAAAATACTGGTGTCGCCATATAGGGTGACAATACCACTTTCTGCCACCTATGCACTTCTTTGGGTAACGGGCAAAGAGAACTTAAGATAAGGCTACACCAAATAGAATTTAAACCCCTCCTTCCTGGAAAAAAAAACCAATTTTTTGTTATTTTTATTTATTTATTTTAGAAACAAATGGAGAGAAGAAAATTGAGATGTTTTAGTTAAATGGAAGAAATCTTAAGTTTGAAACAGTTCCAAAGTCTCAAACTTGTGTTCCTACAGCTATTAGAAATCAAGATTGAAGATTAAGAATAATTTTTTTTTCATTTCATAAATCAAGTTTGAGTTGATAAGTTAGTTTATAATTATTTTTTATATCATTTCATTTTATTTTACTATTATGTATAATTATGTGAATATATAGTGATAATAATTTATAGTATGACATGCAAATTATTATTATTTTGATACATAGTATTTTTATTGCTTTAATATGGTATAAATTGTCTTAATAACAACTAATATATATTGTTTTTAATTTATTTTACAGATTTAGTATAAAAGATGAATAATCAATTCTTCATATATGTCCATTTCAATGGGATAATTTACCATATGGAAGTTGGTTGTGTATTTGAATCACACCATCAAATAGGAATGAAGTTTAACAAGAGTGTAATCAAACAAAAGATTGGTGCGAAAACCCCTTGACGTTGTAAGAGGAGGATGTCCAGACTATTCTACAAATTCTCAGTTTTGTCAAATTCGTGCAAATATAGGGAGATGCAACTTATAGAGGATGATGATGTGGAGGCTATGATCGCACTGTATTACTCGCTTGATAATGTTAAACCAGATGAATTGTTTGTTGAGTTAGCAGATGTTCAACTAGTACAAAATGTCACTCTATTAAATAAACAATATAGAGTTCACACCCCATAAATAGAGGTTCCGAGAGTGTTTGTGGATAGATGATCTTCTATACACAAGTTTGACTTTAATTTGAATGTTGGTTAGGTAGAACCATACGATTATGGAGCGACATCAACATTGGGCAACAATTCACACAATGCTCATATTTTGTATAATAACCCTAATTTGGATCCCCATTTACAGATACATCAATTGGTGATTGGTATCAATACAGATAGTAAAGAAAGACTTGATAATAATGATGATTCCGGTCACCAAGGGGAGGAATTTAGTGACCCTGATCTTAATGAGGTTCTAGATGATATTGATGACGAAGGCGCGGGCGATGATGATGATAATGTAAACGCCTCTCCACTCGTATGTTGAGTGTAGATCCCAATGTTACGCATGCATCTGACTTCTTAGAATACCTGAATATAGTATCTTACTACAGGTTGACGTCAGATTTTGAATTAGATGAGTTGGCTATAGGTCAATAATTCCCAAATAAAGAGGAATGTGTACCTGCCATCAAGAAGCATAACATGAAACTGTTGGTGGACTACAAAGTGGTTGTATCTAAACTGGCATTATAAATCGGGAAGTGTTGGAGGTCTACAGAAGGTTGCAACTAGCATGTACGAGCTACATTGATTCAAAGGCCACAACTATGGGAGATTCAGAAATATGTAAGGCCTCATACATGAACTGTTGTAAGGATGACGTAAGATCATGAGAAACTTGATATGAAATTAATCTGTAACTACATCATGCCAATGGTGAAATGCATGCCCACGATTCCTATATTGGTATTGATTGTCGACTGTATGAACCAAAAACTTGAAAATCTACTAATAGAAGCAAGTACATCAAGTGAACTCTATTATTAGCTGAGTTCGGTATGAGTACCCCCTATTAACTCCAATATAAACGTCCGAGCAGCACACATCTTCTCCGACTCAGAGGCATCATTTAGTAAAGTTTTGAAATTATGTTTGAGCAAACAAAATTTTAAATTGCTAAATTTAGTAGCACCTTTAGCTGGTGATTATCCAAGCAACTGATAGTAAAGAGACACAACACTAGTCACTTTACTTGAACCCGTTACTGTAGCTCGTCAAGTGGGAGCCCAATTTGCAATGCAACGTCTTTTAAAGTAGTGGTGTACTCTTCACACAACAATTGAAATGTATGGGTCTCCAAGCGTCACCTTTCAACGAAGGTTGATATCAAGTTAGGACTAAGCTCAAATGTCTTAATCAATATTGTCGTTCCAAATACCGCATCACTTAAACATGGTAATCACCCTGTTCATAACCAATTACACCATAACTTAAATATGCCAAATAAAATATTAATGACATGCACTTTTATAAATTAATCGTGAATAGCAATTATGTTTTTTCAATTTAAATACATAACGTTCCTATTTAAATAAATAACAAGTAGCAATTATGTATTTTACCAGCACGTTAATCATCAAAGTAGTATGATTGGGTGCTCTTATCAATGAAAGCATTTCGATATAGCTGCACAAACAAAATTGAATAAACATATCATATTAAAACAAATATAATATTTTCAAATATTTCAGTAAATAATTTTTTTTCAACCCCATTTTTGTAAATAATTTTTTTCGTAATTTTAAGATAAATAACCATGGATAATAACAACATTCTTGTAAGTAATTCTTAACTCAACCTATTTTCATAATTAAATACTTTTTATCTCAATCCATTTTTGTAAACAATTTTTTTTCCGTATCTTTTAAATGAAATATCCACATAATAATTTTAATCACCAACTAAACAGAAAAATACAAAAATAAATTACCTTGACTCGAATGTTTGAAATTGGAAATTTCTATTCTACACAAATAATTATTAAAACATAAACATCTTTTTTTTTAATATATATATATATAAACCTAACTAATCTAATAAAATATAAATTACAAACATAAAAAAAACTTCAATCACACGCCGACTTCCAAAACGAAAACACTATAAATAAAATGTATACATAATTAATTAATATAAACCCTCAACATAAATTAAAAAAAAAAAGTCAAAAACTTTCAACATACACATTAGACATTAGTTTCACAAGCTGCCCCCAAATTTCAACAAATAAATTATAAACATATAAATATATAACAAATCCTAAATCTAAACATTAAAAATAAAATATATAAATTATTAAAAAATTTGACCCCTCACCAATTTCAAAAGATACCCAAAACTCCATTTTTTTTATTTGCCATTGCTCAACACCAAAATTTGTATATATAAAATGTACTGGGAAGGGGCTGCCATGACCAATTGATCACATCGGCGGTAGAAGTGTCAGGCCGGTGTTGCCTAATTGTCGTTAATGTGATCGATCGGTCACGATAACCTCTCCCCCCATTACATTGCAATCAGTGTTTTTTTTTTCTTTGAGGTAGTATCACCTAAATAATTTGGAAGATAATCTATTTTTGTAATTAAATTATTATTATTATTATTAATGTAAAAACCCCCAATTCTTGAGGTCATATCTGGAAACTAATGAGGCCTCACCCAAAAATAAAAAATAAAAAGGAAAGAAAGAAACGTGCCTCAGCTCAGTTTATTCATTACCAAATCAAAGCCAAAACTAGTGGTTGTTGAACTTAAAACACTGTTCTGTTCTCCCCCTTTCCTCTTGGTGTCCGGTTTCAGTTCCATCTATTTGTCCATGGATCTTACACCTCAGCAACTTATCCAGTTCAACGGCTCCGACCCATCCAAGCCCATCTACGTTGCAATCAATGGTCGCATCTACGATGTCACCGCCGGCAAATCCTTCTACGGTCCTGGTGGTGCCTACGCCATGTTCGCCGGCAAAGATGCCAGCAGAGCTCTTGCAAAGATGAGCAAGAACGAAGAAGATGTCTGTCCCAACCTTGACGGCCTCTCTGAAAAGGAGATGGATGTCCTTAACGATTGGGTCAAGAAATTTGAAGCTAAGTACCCTGTTGTCGGCCGCGTTGTCTCTTGAAAATTTGCACCTTTCCTCTATGTTGGGTGTAATTTGTTTGGTTTTTAAGTGTCTTTAGACTCTGGTTATTACTTATCTATCAATTGTGTTTGGTGTTTTGCTTAGCTCAGAGCAATTTCTAGGTTAAATAAATGGGTGAAAATTAATAAATTGAGATACTTATGGGCTTGTGTTGTGTTGGTATCACGTTGTTGTTTATGTTAGAGAAGTTTCATCATCAATGAAGAAATTCATTTTAATTGTGTGATTTTCTTTTTGTTTACTCCATAATGGTGAAGCTTAAGCTTGGTTTAGTGAACTAAAGCATCATTATCTCCGTGAAGAGACTTTAAAAAAGCATGATTACCAGATTTTTGTCGTCTTTGATTCGTGATAATGTTAGATCCAAGCCACAAAAGATTGGCTTCAGCCACTGGTGCTGAGTTTCATGGCTCCTTTGCCTAGGGCCGCAAAACCAACCTCCCCTGTTTTGGGCAAATTGGAGCACCGAAATTAACCTTAATTGTGTTCATAGATGGGGTTGTCCACTTAGCATCACACGCACCATGGACGGTTGATCTTTTTGTTTGGACAAACTGCCCTAAGGAGATATCCAAGGAATGATTGGACTTGTTGTATCTTGATGGATGGCACTTTGGATAGGTTATTATTTTATTCGTGCCTCAATATTTGTTATCTTATTTTATTTATCACAGTTTTGATAGCTTAACGTTGTTAACCTGTGAGATTAACGAGGAGGAGGAGAAGAATGCTGTGGTGGTGGTTCACCCTCGATTGGGTGGAGAACCATTGGATGGTGATAAAACGGTCTTAAAAAATGGGTGTGGTAGGAGGAGAATGAGGAGGAAGGAAAGCTGATTTCTGTGTCCTGGTTTTCTCTCAAATGTTATGGTGAGCTTATACATGAGAGATAAAGATGCCCACGAATTTTGAGCTCAGTGATAATGGAGTTATACTTTGTTCCTTACAATTGTGTTGATGTGACATTTTAGTCTATTGTGGTTTAAGGTTTGCTTGATTGGAGGTTGATCTGATATAGGCATGTTAGTTTGTAACTTGTCTAGTGATGACACGTGGAGGGACTCATGAAGGATGTGTAACAAATATCGATAAATTAATTCTATTTGTCATTAATGTAAACTCGAAACCAACAAACTTTTTTGAAAGCCAATCATACTACTGGTGTAATGACAAATTTGTGTAGGTTTTAAATTGATTGATATGAGGTTTAATATTTGTATTTGTAAATCTCTTCTCCCTTATTTTTATGAAAAAAAAACCACCTTTAAAAAAGAGTAGAATAAAGGGATAAGCATTAACCCCCAACAACTAAATGAAAGTGAAAGAAGAGAGAACATCCTCTTAGTAAATGCTGGGCAACAAGTGCGGTAGAGCTCTACACAGTTCCAGTGAAGAAAGAGACAAACAATAATAATGCCTAAAATGGGAGTGGTTTATTAAGAGCTAATGCTATGCTATATTTCAATCTATACGCTTACACAACACACATGCATACATACAGCTGCTGTATTGTATTCAAATGAAAAACTAGACTACTTGGATCATCAATTTATATAATGAATGCATCAACTTGTATGTATTGAGCAAAGAAAGATGAGAACCAGGAACTGAGGGTATCCCTTTATAAATTCGTCAAATGACATCCACCTTGGGGGAATTTATCAATTATTTTCTGCAAGTCCAAGGTGGGTACGGGTAGCATGCTTAGTGCAAGAGCCGACCATGCAATTGGAGGGATTGGAGTTAATGAAACCCGGTTCTACTTCTCTAGTAGGGTTTCAGTAGTTGGGTTTCAAAGTCTATAAAAGTACATATTGATTGGTGAGCAGTGAACCCATCAACACAAAACCCAGTTTGGCTATGTAAAAAGCCCTTACGGCTACGGTCCAAAGGGATAAAAGAAAACAAAATTGGAGATGAGGGAGTCTGTTGCACAGCAGATTTGAAGAAAAAAGAGCAGAGCTTTGAAGGAGAAAGGAGAAAAGCCAAAGTAGACAGAGAAAGCAAACAGAAGCATCAGCTGGTATATTTCGGCTTATAACTTCTATATTTCATTAATATCTTGTTCGCATGTTCTGCTTTTTTTCTCTGAAAGTGAATAGATGTTCATTTTAGTTCTGGAAATGCATAATACAATGGATTCAAACTCATGCTTTGGTCATTTGTTTATCCTAAATCAAATCATGTTAAGCTTGTTTTGGGCCAATTCCATGTTAGACTCCTCAAGTCCTTTGAATTTTGATGTTTGCTATTCTATTCAATTCAATCCGTTGTGATTGTTGATTCTTACTGATTAATATCTGAATGCTTGTATTAATGAGTTTAATTTCTCATCATCGTTTGTATTGAGCTAGTATCTTCCATGCAATAAGCTGATTGTTCATTTTTAATCCAAAATTGGTCACAACACTCATAATGTGAATGTCTGTATCTTTGTTGTTCTTGTTCTGACTTGGGTATGTCCTACCCAAGTTCAACAGGTAAAAATGAACAGTGATAGTAACATAGGTCTCTATCATATTGAAACTGTTGTGTTCATTCCTTAACTATTTCTAGATTTTTGTAATATGTCTGAATCTGCGTTTGGTTTATAGAAGTTTCAATTATATCTATTGATATTTATCTTTTTGTGATTTTAATGTATGATAAACTTTGTGCAGACTTCGTTGATCTGTTGCATGCCTCTTAGCTTAGTATATTCGGAAAAACCATATCAATTTTCTCTATACCTTTAGTTTCTACCTCCTGCAAATATTAAGGAACCTAAATGTCTCTCTTGATGTCGTCATCCTGCTTAAGTTTTCCCTCAAATTTTAATCCATTTAAAACATGTGATATGAAATTCCGACAACCTTCTGTATCGAGTTCATTGTGTTCTTTTGTTGATCACTCCAAATTTTCTTGCAACGTGACCCTAAATAACCACAAAATCTTTAGAAACAAGTCTTTGAATGTTTTGAAGCCTGTTAAAAATTCTATTAACCAAAATAGTCAGCCTTTCACCGATGACGATGACGATGACGATGACGATACCATAACTTTTGATTGGGAGGATGAAGAAGATATTGAAGACATGGGGTCACCGTGGGAAGGGGCAGTTATATACTGCAGAAAACCTTCTGTTACTCATATGGAGTATTGCACAACCTTAGAGAGACTTGGTTTAGGAAAGCTGTCTAGTGATATCTCAAAATCTAGGGCGTCAGTGATGGGATTAAGGGTCACAAAGGATGTCAAAGATTATCCAAATGGAACACCTGTTCAGATCTCCATTGATGTAACAAGAAAGAAGCAAAAGACAAGGCTTGATGGGATCATTAAAACCGTCATCAGTCTCGGTTGCAACAGGTATTTTAGTGTTCCCCAGTCAGCACTTGTTCATGCTCTTAAGTTTTGATAAAGTTTGCCATTTATTTTTTAATGCCATTTATTCTTTTTGTTTCTCACGGCAGTAGATGCTGAAGTAATTGTACTAGCTTTTATCACTTAACAAGGTTCAGGGTTTGCTTTGTTGCCTGCAATTGAGTTTTGGTAAAAAATAGTCGGGGTAAATGTACGTTTTGGTACCTGAACTTGGCTTCAAGGTTCAGATTGGTACCTAAGGTTTTCTTTGGGTCCAGTTAGGTACTTAAACTTCGTTTTAGGGTTCAAATTAGTCCCAAACTTGGCTTCAAAGTTCAAATTTGTTCAAATAAGTAATTTACTTATTTGAACTAAGAAGCCAAATTTAGGTACCTAATTGGACAAAACTAAACTTTAGGTACCAAATTGAACCTTAAAGCCAAGTTCAAGTACTTAATTGGACCAAAAAAACCTTAGTACCAATTTGAACTTTGAAGCCAAGTTTAGGTACCAAAATGTATATTCCCCAAAATAGTTTTCATGCTTTTGCACTGATTGAAATTCAGGTTTCATTAGACACTGCATTGGCTCGAAGCACTCTGTTTTAACTGTTCAACTGCATAAATTTTACCTTTATAAACCCTTGTCTTCCTCAGTCTAAATGACATTGTATGAAACCTTCTGTTGAAGGTGTGGTGAGCCTGCTGCTGAGTGCATATTCTCCAATTTCTCACTTCTACTAAGCGAAGAGCCCATTGAAGAACCTGAAATTATCGATATGGGAGCAAGCTTTAAGGAAGGTTTTAAATCTTTTAATGGAAGTAACCAAGGGGTGGAGGAAGACGATGACGATGCATCGATTGATTGGGAAGATCGGCTTTATTTCCCTCTTGAAGAAAAAGAAATCGATATTTCAAAGCATATACGAGACTTGGTGCATTTGGAAATTACTATTAATGCGATATGTGATCCAAGATGCAAGGGTATATGTTTGAAATGTGGTACAAATTTGAATACTAGTAGTTGCAATTGTAAAGAAGATGTAGAAAAGAAGGATTATGGTCCACTTGGAAACTTAAGGAAGCAAATGCAGCAGAAATCATCCCATAGCCAATGAAATGCTTTGGAATAGGGTTTTTCTGCAAATTTTCCTTTTCCTTTCGGCGTCATTCTCACTAGTTATATAAAAGTATAAAACCATAAGGACCTATAAACAGTCCTATTTGTATCTGATAATGGTAGCGATTGAAATTTTGATTCTTTGCATCGATATCTTAATGGTGTATTTTTTTTTTCTTTTCTTGCTTTTGGAGAACAAAAATGTTCATCCTGATTGGCTTATCTTTGCTATTTTTGTCTCCAAAGACAAACAAATGGGGTCTGTGCACAGTGCTCCGCACCATGGGGTACACTGCTCACCGACGGATCATGAGATTCTCCTCCGGCATTGCCAAGGGAGCTTTGCGCTTGAATCCTCGAACAGTCTCGACGCCTCCTATGTGAGCATCGCTCTTCTCGTTGGAACCTTGTTGACGCCGCCTCTATTTCTTCATTCGATTTCGCCTTAGCTCGCTCGCACGGACAGCGTCAGACTTCTCTACGCTACTCAAGTTAGCACTCTCCCTTGGTGCCTGATCGATCTCCTCCACCTATCTCACTCTCGACCTCTCATAGTGCCCTTCCTTGCAGCTCCTCGACGTGCCTTTCCTTGCGCTCATTGGACCCCTCATGGGACCTCTCTTGGGCTAACAACCATTCCTGCCTTGAGCATTCTGAGTATCCTCTCACTCTCTCATAGCTACTCAGTCTTGCTCCTCCATCAACCAGGCACCCTTATGTTAGCCTCGTCCTTCCTCAAGGAATCGCTCTCCATTGGCAACTCGACCCCACCTCTACTAGATCCTTGAGGGTCTTTCTCGTCACTCCTTGGTTCTCGACCACACCCACCTCGAATCAAGAAATATACTCTATATTAATTCACATATTTAGCACATGATAATAATAATGCATAATTAGATTCAAAAAAAAAACCCTCTTTTCCCAAATATATTGGAATCTCATCTAAAAATACATCACAAATTAACTTACAATCCAAACTTCCGAGACAGATTTCTTTCCCTTGGTGTTTGCCCTAAGCATGCATCAACATGTGAATGTATGGAGGCAGAAGGGAGGCTTGATAATTAATGCAGGTGGACGTGCGGGTAATTATAGAACATTTTATATTCACAATGAATAACGGAGCATGAAAAAGTGAGAACAAAATATATTTAGGAAAATAAATGCCCAGCACATGTGCTTTTGACATCAAATCAAAGATTTGATTGATGCATATCATGGATTCTCGTGTACTTATGTGTTTAAACAACCTTTATTGACTTGTATCACAGTATTCCATGTTTGCTTTTAATAACAATAATAACAACTAAGTTAATCCCACGTGAAAAAAATTATTTAGGGTAAACTATAAAAATAGTTATTTTTGTTTCCCTCAGTTTACATTTTAGTCACTTATGTTTAAAATGTTATGTTTTAGTCACATGCGTTAACGTGTTGTAACATTTTAGTCACTGAGCCATTAACGGTGTAATAGTAAGCTGACGTGGCATGTTAAACTATCATTTCAAACAAAAATTTTAGGTTAAATTATACAATTGATACTAATTTTTTTTCGGTTTGAGCAATTTAATTTTTTTCTTTTATGTTTTAATCCCACGTGAAAAAAATTATTTAGGGTAAACTATGAAAATAGTCACTTTTGTTTCCCTCAATTTACATTTTAATCACTTATGTTTGAAATGCTATGTTTTAGTTACTTACGTTAACGTGTTGTAACATTTTAGTCATACGGTGTAATAATAAGCTGACGTGGCATGTTAAACTATCATTTCAAACAAAAATTTTAGGTTAAATTATACAATTGATACCAATTTTTTTCGTTTTGAGCAATTTAATTTTTTCTTTTATGTTCTTTCAACTTTCCTTTTTTTTATTTTTTATTCTCTTTTGCTTTTCCCTCTATTTTTCTCCCTTCTCCATCTCTTTTAACGTAAAAAAAAAATTAAATTGTTCAAAACGAAAAAAATATATAGGGACCAATTGTATAATTTAACCTAAAATTTTCATTTAAAATGATGATTTAACGTGCCACGTCAGCTTACCTTTACACCATTAACAACAATTAACGCTCAGTGACTAAAATGTTTCAACACGATAACGTAAGTGACTAAAACGTGACATTTCAAACATAAGTGACTAAAATGTAACTTGAGACAAACAAAAGTGACTATTTTAATAGTTTACCCATTTATTTATAAAAATTAAAATAAAATTTTGATTGTAACGATAAAATAGATATATTAGAATCAAATTATGCATTAAATTCGTATTTTATGTGCACACATTTCTTTATTTACATATAAAATATATAAATAGACAGAAGCACCATCAAAATAACATAATTTACTTTGAAATAATACTTTAATCATCGTCCAACTAAGTTGGTATCTAATCTACTCGAAACCAACTCAATCAATAGCTTAATATATTATTAAATTGTGGATGAATTTTTTTTATAATATACATTTTTTAAATTTTAATATAACAATTAAATATGACTTTAATTGAAATGATAAAGTTAATATGTTAAATATTATAATATTTAGATTTGAATCACATCATTTGCAATTTTTTTTTATTTTATAAGAAAAGACAAAATTACCTTCAAAATAATTTATATTGCTATATAAAAGATAAGGAACTTTTAGTAATTTTACAACTGAATGTTCAATTAATAGATGACACCAACTCAATCAAACTCTTAACAATTATGAGATAAAATATATATTTCATTAATGCATTAATTACTTTAAAAATAACTTTTTACAATAATTTCAATGTTAGGCGGATTGACCTAGCTTAATTGGTACGATTGTTCTTACAATAATTAGGAAGGCGTCGGATAGAGTTTTTTTAAGTGTGTATTATCTTCTAATTTAAGAATTTCATAGGGTTATCAATAATAGTAAAATCTATATAAAAAATAAATAAATTCAATGTTAGTTAGCATTTGGTACTTTTTCATGCTATGATTCTGTTGGAATGTGATTGTCAAAGAAAATTACATTATAGCATTCGGTATACATTAAAAGATATTTATTAAAATAATAAGAAAGTTCATTAACTATTTTCTTAGGACTGCAGCAATAATTTACGAGTTTACCCTTATTGAATAAAAGATAATATCACGTATTTAATTTTTTATAATAAATAACTTGAATATTCATAAATACTATTATAAAGTTGAATTTTCAATTAATACACTGAAAAGAAAATTGAAAATAAATATAATATGTAAATGATATATTATATAAATGATTAAATATGCATATAAAAAATAAAATTAGAGAAAAAAAACTTACAAATAATCCGTTGAAATGATAGAGAAAATCAAGTAGTATGAAGAAGAAAGGAAGCAATAGCTTCTACCTTTTATTTTTACGTATATTAATAGACTAGTATCCTAAACCAATATAAAATATGGCAATTTTGTTTTAATATTATTTTTAAATTTTCAATCTACACAGGAAAATAACTTTCTTACCTTTTATGAATCACATTGTCATATTTATAAAAAAAAGTAACTCCTAATAGAAAATTAGATTCCAAAGGAAGTAAATAAATTCCAATTAATTAAATACCTAATAAAGTGATTAATTTCTATCCTACCAAATACGAGATTTTTATTTTTTTCATTTTGCCAATGGCTAGAAACTACAAGGCTTAATAAGAAACAAAATAGATATAGATTTGATTAATGCATGAAATATTCTCATGCAATACAATGCAAAACCCCCGTTTGGTCAAGTAAATATATGAGTTAAGCTAATTAGATAAAGTTATTACTAATTACCATTAAAAAATCAAGCTTCGAGTACGGTAAAATTAAAGTTGTCCATGAACTGAGCTAGACAAAAGTTTGTCCAAAAAATGGGAGGGTTTAGACAATAATGTAGGTCTGAAAAATGGACTTCAGCAAAAAAAATATGGCTTGTTTAGAAAAGGGGTCGAGCCTCGAGTATGAGTTTTTTTGCCCTAGGCCCAACTCAGCCTAAATTTTCAATAAAAAAAATCTTGTTGTTTTCCCACTTTTTGCCACTATTTTGCTATAATTTTATTATTATGTTGTTATTATTTTATTATTAATGTTTGGATTTTGTATAACACTTATTTTATTATTAATCTTGCTACTATTTTAGAGACATTTACTTGTTAAGTTACCCTTATCTTAGTGTTATTTAAGTATAAAGTTTTTTTAAAACTTTATTTTCAATTTGCGGGGAAACATTTATTTTAATAATTTTGTATTTGGTGTATTATATTTTTAATTATTTTATATAAAAAATATCTTTTTAAAAAATTATTATGGGCTAAACCGGACTCGAATTTTAACATTTTATCTAAATCGGGCCTAACCTAGCAATCAAGTCTAAAATTTTGTTAGGGTCCAACTCGACATGAAACCAATCCCTCCTCTATTAAATATATTAAGATAATCTCGTGCTCACATCCAATTGTATAGCCTAGAGGTGCTCATGGGCCAGGCGTCCTGGCCTGGCCCGGCCCGACTGCCCGCTCGAAATATGGGAGGGTTTGGGTAAAAATATAGGCCCGAAATATGAGCTTAGGCAAAAAAATGAGGCCTGTTTAGAAAACAGGCCGGGCCTCGAGCACCACTTTTTTGGCTCGGGCCCGGCCCGATATAATAAATATATTTATTTTTTTAATTTTTTTAATTTTAAAATATTTTAAAATACTTTTTTTTAATTTTTTAATTTTAAAATATTTTTAAAATATTTTTTTAATTTTTAAAATAAATTTTTAATATTTATTAAAATGGGTCGGGCCGGGTCGGGCCAGGGCTTATGATTTTTCCTGGGCCGGGCCTGGGTAAAATTTTAGACACATATTTTGGGCCGGCCTGGCCCATGAGCACCTCTAGTATAGCCCAAGGAATAATAAATAATAAAAAAGGCATTTTAGGGAAAGGAGGTGGTTGAAGAAGCTGGGAAAGCATATTATGTTTGGATTAATTGTGGGTATAATTATTTCATTTAAAACTACAAAAGTATGGGCCAACAATAATCCAAAATCTTCACCCTATTTTGTAGGCGAAAGCTAACGCCAAAGCCGAAGGCCGAAGACAAATCAACAAATTTATTCAGTTCCATTAATGCGTGAAGTAAGTGAAGAGAATCTTTTTCACAATAAATTCAAGCATAGCTAGGTTAGGGTTTCTTCTTCTTCTTAAAAAATAGCATGTTTAATGAGAAACAAATAAATATGGAGTTTTCCTCCTCTTCTTCTTCTTCCTCGATTCACGAGGTCAACAATGTCGACAGCAATAAATATATAATTTGTTTATAAAGGGAAACTTTGAATTTCACTTTTCTTATTTCTTGAAATTATAAAATTATTAAGATGATTATTATTTTATATTTAATTTTCATTTAGTTTTTTTCTACATCTTGGGCTGGGTTGATATTACGCTCGGGTTGGATTCGATTCGGAAAATAAATTTAAAATTTTATTAAAGTTTGATTCGAATTAAAAATGTTAAATTCGAGTCTTAGTATTAAATTTTTTTAGATTATATTTATTTTTATATAAAAATAAATTTAAAAAATATAATATATTAAAAATATTAAAATAAATATTTTTCAACAAATTAAAAATACATTGAAAATTTTATAATTAAATAACACTAAGATAATTGTAATTTATCAAGCAAATACCTATAAAATAGTAGTAAAATTAATAATAAAACAAGAGTTATACAATATCTAAATAATAAGCAAAATAACAACAAAACAATTTATTCGGGCTGAACCGAGGTAGGTCTTATTTTTTAATCTAAGCCTATTTTTTGGGTCAATAGTTTTACCTAAAATCCTCCACTTTTCAAACGGACTTTTGAGCCTAAACAAGTGACAGAGGCGAATCCAGGGGGGCCCCTAAATGGAAAATTGTTGTTTTGGTTATTTAGAAAATTTTAAAATTTTAAATTAGTAAAGATAAAATTATACTTTGGCCCTCTAAAATTATAAAAATTTAATTTAATCCTTTAAAATTATAAAGATCTAAGACCATTAAAAATTAAAATTTCACTTCAGCTCCCTATGAGTAACCCGACCCATGATCAAATTTATTTATTTTTGGTTGTAAAACAATGAATTTTCTTTTCTATAAACAATAATAATTCAAAAGCATAATATGATATTTACTTATAGAATTCAATATTTATTGGGTAGATTTATGACATCAGCATTTTGACTAACATAAATAGTAAAAAATACAAATTGTTTTGACAGCAATGTAAAATCAAAACAGTAAAAATAGTAATTTCTGAGTAGGAGATTTCGGTGCAAATTTAAGACTATCCAGCAAATGAACAGTCTGCCACGCTATGTGGGGTAAGCGTATTTTAATTTTTACCAAATATTTTATTTTATGTATTTAAAATAAGGGGAAAATGTCTTGAAATGTTTAAAGTGAGAATTAGTGGGAACCAACGCTTTACACTTCCACTTTTCCATCTTTTTACTCTTTTTTAAATAAAGAAAAAGAAGACATCTTTTATTTTATTTTTCCTACTTTATTTTTTAAAATAGATAACTCTAGTCTTTCACATGTTTTAATTTTTTTAACATATAACAATGTAATAATATATACACTTTGTAGTTTTTGCACATTTTGAAAACGACAGAAATATATATATATGTGTAACATTTTTGCAACGGCAAGACATGAATATGTATATATCATATCATGTCAATATTTAGGGTAACTCAACCCTTTGGTACAACTTTTTAAAATTAAATCTTAGCAATATTGGCAGCAGAATTAATTTTCGGGATGGTTATTATCATGGTATCTTAATAATATTTTTTAAAGATAAATTTATTAATTTATTTGATGAATAAGGCTATACAATTTAGAGAAAAGAAATAGCAAATTCTAGTCGTAAATAGTTAAGGATAAGCTCTATTAACACAATAAAAGCTTTAATTTCAGTATCGATAGAACATTATGACACGTTGACAATTAATTTTGTCACAATTCAAGCACAACATATTTAGAGTGATTGCAAGCATTTAATATGATAAGAGTCGAGCATTCACCAAATTAAAGAGAACGACAACAAAATCATCTCTAAAATCACTGTAAAATTGATTCCGACATCAGAATTTTGATAATGACAAAGTTAAACAATTTTCAACAGTTCAGTCAAAATGCACGACTTTAATTTGTTCATTGCTCTAATGCATTTATTTTAGAAACAATGACATTGATGCATCAAAATATGTATCGATTTCCCTATTAATAGTTCCTAATGATGAGAAATGATTCAATAAAATCCACAGGACATACAGTTGCAATTCAGTAAAGATTTGTGAGTGATAATATGATGAAAACATTATTGGCGTTATCGGGATTGGCAGGAACCGCCGCACAGCCACCGTCCTATTCCAACTTTATTGACGTATCTTTTACCCACCAAAATCTCAACAGTTGCAAAGTTGCCGGCAGTGACACAATATTCCCCACACCACAAAGCAATTGTCCCCAACGCAACAATGACATCCAAACAAACATCACTTCATTCATTTCTTTCACTGTCTTTTTGCTTTCCCCCACTTCCTTCAAACTCAAAAAGCCCCAAGAAAACGAAAGAAAAAATAAATGAACAGATATGGAAAATCAGAGCACATTTGTTATTTGTTATCTAATTTTTATTTTCTATACCCATCAATCCCCTCTAAAAAAGGGACAACCATTTGACATACTGAAAATATTAAATTTAAAATTAAGGGGAAAAAAGAGTTATCATTTATCATCATCCTCGTCATCACCGGACTTATGGTGATTTACCTTCGAACAACCCATTACACGCGCCGCCGCCGGTTGAATCTGTGGAGTAAGTGCGTCAACCACAGTCGCAGAGGACATCTCCATCTGGCAAACCCTAACCGCACCGATCAACTTTTCCGGCAACTCATTCTCCGTCTGCGCTTCCACCAGAAATCCCATATCGATTGTCACACTTGTCACGTATCCCAAAGCGAGGTGCAAAATCGCGTTAGCAATCGCCGAACTGGAGATATCGACATCAATTTCCAAATAATTTGGTCCCCTATGGTAATTGCACGTCAAAGCTTTACCTAATAAGCAGGCTGCGTAATTCCCCACCGCCTTTTTGACGATCCATGGGCCTTTGACAATCCGGTTGACGATCTTGAACCGTTGGTTCCTGAAGGCATCATCTCCGTTGACGAATCGGTAGAGCAACGAACCGGGAGGGATAGGATCTTCCGTACCGAAATAAAAAACCGCGCTATAATGATCTTTGCCAGGGACTTGGAGATTGACGGCGAAAACGAAGCTTTTCATAGACTTGCCTTGGGATTGAGATTTGTTCAGCGCGTGAGAAACACGGTTGTCGGGACGGGCGAGTACGTTGTCGAGCTTGGTAGTTGACTTGAGCCAGTCCATACCGAGGGGAGAGAGTAGGTAGTCTCCGGCGGGGGCTTTTTGTCGTTTAGTGAGGTAATTAAGGGAACGGAGAGAAAAGAGGTTACCTGGTGGTGACGCCCAACCGTTGGTTCCAGTATCGAGGTCCACGTGTTGCAAGGATCCACCGTTTTTTGAGTCGGTGATCCAATCAGGGAGGGAAGCGGAGGGTTTGGCGGCGGAATCCATGGCGGAGCCTCGGTGTTTTTGCTTAGTAGTCGGGCACATGATATTTATCACTCTCCTCTTTTTTTCTGTTTTTCCTAATACTTCTTTTTTGTCTTTAATACGAAAAAACAAGAACGCAGATAGAGAGAGACAGAGAGAAGGGGGGGGGGAGAGAAGGTTGGTGTACTTTGTATGTAGAGTGGAGGAGGGACTGATAAAAGGTACAAGTAAATATATCCTTGGGTTTGTACTAAATTACAATAGCGCCACTTCGTTTCCGAGCGGGAAAAGAAGTTTATTAGTACCAAAATTCTTACCATGTGTATTATGCGTAAATAATTAAATAAATTATTTAAAATTTTAAAAATAAAAAAAATATTTATTTTAAATTAATTCCCAATCCAACCATTTAAATAATATAAAGATAATGCAAGTCTCCCATACTTGTTTTTATTATAATAAAAATTATTATCAAAATTCATCTCAAAAGCTAAATGATATTAATTTAGTTTTTTTAAAAAATAAAAATTATAAAAGATATAGAGAAGTATAAATTTTTATATCAGATTTATTAAAAATTTATCCACTGCTCTAAAATTATCACCATCATATAACTTTTCGACAAATAATTCATATTCTAATTATCAAGATTTAAAAATAAAATTTATATATAAATATCAAATATACAATTTTTTTGGAAAAAATATATAAATAAATATAAAATATATTAGCCTTTAAAATATATATTTATATAATTAGTACATATTATAATTATAATGGTTCAAACAAAAAAACAAAATGCAAAATCTATATTTATCATAAATCTCTTAATAGAGTTTGTGTCATGGATAAACTAGATATTAATATAACTAAAAAAGATTAATATATATTTTTAAATGATAATTAATATTATTATAATAGTTTTTTTTATATTCTTTAAATAAAACAACTAAAAATCACATATCAAATTATCTTAAAAAAAGTATTGAATAAGCAAGAATAATAAACGCAACTAACACGACTCGAACCTAAACCATACTTGAAACGATAAATACCTTTAACCATTAGGCCATCGCATGATATTAAAATATCATATTTAAAAAAAAATAATCATACACCAAATATCATAAACTGTCTTATTCTTCTGCCATTTAAAAGAAGCTGGCAGATGCTCATAATTGATGACCAAACTTATTAAGTTAATAAGCATGATAAATGGTATAATTAATTTAACCAAATTAAGTGACTCCCTTCATTATATTTTTTCCCTTTCACTACCCAAAAGTAAGGGATAAATATAACTCAATATTTACATGAAATACCATCCATCTAAACCTCCTTCAAGTATTAGATTAATTATAAATACTAACATATAACACATTTAATATAAAAATAAAAAAAATATTATTAAAATATATTTATTTGAACTATGGGGTGTGCCTCGTATTTACGAGATGATGTCGCGACAATGGTCTCGACAAGAAAAAAAAAAGAAAAGCAACGTCGCGGGCGACAAGATGTAATCGCATATGAGTTTTGGTAAAAGTTTCGTGGTAATCTTATTATAGGTTCTTATCATATCTACTCATTTTGATATAATGCTTAGAACTACCCATAGCCCCTCCCCAACCTTTAAACAATAGAATAATGAGCCTTCAGTGCACTCGAACCCACATCCTCTTGTACTGGCAGCAAAGTCGATAGCAATTGAGCTAAGACTTAATCGGTTATTAAAAGTACATTAAAACACCAACTTCTCGACTAAATATTTAAAGGTTAAATTTTACTATTAGTCCATGTACTTTACAAAAGCTATGACTTTGGTCCTTATATTTTAATTTGATCAATCTTAGTTCCTATACTTTTCAAATAGGTCAATTTTAGTCCTCGTATTTTTTAATCTGGTCAAATTTAGTTATTGCACATTTTGAAGTTTTAGTCTCGATCCAAATAGTACCGGATAAATCTGTTCAATTAAATTCAATTATTAGTTTTGTACTATGCATACAGTTGTGGACTTAATCCATATTCTCTAATTGGATCATTTTAAGTTCCTATACTTTCAAATTTTGGAATTTCATTCTTGACGTAAAAAATCATCGTTAATCCATTAACTAAATTTTTAGTGAGTAATATGGAAATAACAAGCTGACATGGCATTACACAATTGATAATATATTTGTCTCATCAAATTTTGAAAATAACTGAATGAATTTAACAATTATCATTAAGTGAGGACTGAAATTCTAAAATTTAAAAAGTACAGGGACTAAAAATGACCGAATTAAAAATAAATGAACAAAATCTACATCTTTCGCAAAGTAAAAGAATAATTTTGATAGAATATTTAAATATAGTGCAAATAAGTATTTAATATATGTATATATCAAGGGTTTTTTTTAATAATCTCGAAATAGATTTTGATCATATTTACTTTTCTTGATAGAATGTGTAAAACTACCCATAATTCCTCTCTAACCCATGAATAGGAAGATAATACGTTTCAGAGCACTCAAATTTACGTACTTCTACATTAAAAATAATACTCATACCAATTGAACTAAAACTCAATCCGATATATGTCAAGATATTTAAATAGAAAGTAGCATTTAATGGTTTAGATTTACGAAATTGGTGTATGAGCAATAATGTTTTGCAATTCATAAGAAAATAGAAATTAAAAGAATAAATAAGTTTTAATGAGACAGAGACAAGAAAGGTGAGGCAACTTCAAAGACAAACTTTAGAGAGGAATAGAAAAATTGAACCGTCGGACAAAAAAATTGACTTCGTCGATGTTGATGATATCATTATATTTAATACACTAATCATATTTTATCTTTATCTTTTTGCCGATTCACAAATATATATATATATATATTTTCAGTTAATTATAATTACATCTATCCATGAGTTAAGCGGATCCAAAGGTCTGCTTCAAAAGTGAGAGGATTTATCGGGTCGATTTTCGAATAAGGTTTTCTTTTACTCGGATTCAGCCCAGTTCAAATTTGAAAAAAGAAAAAAAGTTGTTGCTTTTCTTTATTGTTTTCTCATAGTTTTGCTGTTATTTCACTATTATTTTATTGTTATTGTTTGAATATTATATAACTCTTATTTTATTGTTAATTTTGCTACTATTTCAGCGGCATTTGTTTGTTAAGTTGCATCTATGTTAGTGTTATTTAAGTATAATTTTTTAAAAATTTATTTTTAATTTGTTGAGAAATATTTATTTTAATATTTTTAGTGATTTTGATGTATTATATTGTTTTAAAAAACTAATATAAAAAATCTTAATACAGACGGGCCGAGCTTGAGTTTTAGCATTTTTATCTGGGTCATATTTGGGTAAAATTTTAGGCCGATTTTTCAAGTCGAGCCCAAACTTATCAAACAAGCCTAAAATTTTGTCATGACTCGACTTAGCCCAACCCATGAACAAGTCTAATTATAATGTACAATCCAACATTTGTTTTAGTGGTTAATGTTTCTGTTAAATATTTATAGAACACAAAAAATATCTAATCGTTTGAATCATTGTTGCGAAGTCTATAAATTATACGTACCTGATTGAATCATAAGCGCTTTACTTTTGTTGACTCTATCCCACAACGATAAAACTCTCCCGAAACATAACCTAGAATCAAATCTTCATTATGTAAAAGAATCCAGAATGAAAGTGATTTACTAATTAAACCTCCATGTATCTATTTTTTTTTTGTTCTTTTATTTTAAGTAAAACCTCCTTAGCGTATCAACTACTTGTAGGGTAAGAGGAATTCTATTAAACAACCCAAGCTTTTTTTTAACAAATAGAGAGTTTTGGATATAATTGGTATACGGGATAAATTATTATAACCCAAAATTTATAAATAATGAAAGGCATAATCACGTGTTTTTTTGTTGTCAGGACACGTTGCATCATGTGTACAACACTACACAGGATTCAATTCATTTGAAGTGCCAACCGAAGAAAGCTGATATTTTGTTTCTTATGGCCTGTTTATTTATTTATTTTGTTATATAAAATTGCTCACACGTACGTACTTACATATTATATATATATATAATGTGATTGCAAATGGCAGCATCTTCTGATCAGTTTTAATAATTGACGAGGACGACGACTTTTGCTTTTGTCTCCTCCTCGTTTGAAAATGGGATTGAGATGCCCATCCTCAATTAATGCCTACCTTATTGTGTTTCATAAAAATAAAATTGACAATTTTTACATTATTAGGTTTGGTATTTACATGTTTCTTGGTATATTAGATAACTTGTGCAAGGCTAAAAATGACCCAACAAAAAGAAAAAAATGCTATATTTTTACCATTTCCAAAACCAAATGAAAATGGATTTAAATTTTGATTCTAAACTTCTGTATGGATAATTATGGGTACAACAATACGATTAAAGCAACCAAAAAACCTATTTGAAGGAACACATGTAAATTAATAACGTAATTTCATGCATCACTTATTTTATGTGATCTTGCTTATACAATAAATGTATTATTAAATTCATACTACAATCAATAATTCAAGTCCATTCTATCTTAATCTTCGGATGATTGTAATTAGGATAAATTAACCGGATTAATCAAATTAGTCACAGAATCAATTTGGTTGGGGCCAATCAACCGAAATTAATAATATATATTATATACATCTATGACTATAGCTATAAACACAATATGTTACAGATAAGTTCAATATATATTATATAAGCCCTATATATATATTAATGGGCTTATAGATATGACCAAAAAATATAAAAAAAATAAAAAAAATAAAACAGTTAACAAACATAAGAAATTTAAAACAACCAAATAAGAGAATATTTGATGCACTGTCAATATACATATTTTATGTACCATCGACGAATAATGACATTACACTTCATCATTAAATAAAATAAAAATATTGTGAAATACTTATAAATAAATACTAATAATTTTATTTGAACATAATTACATAATAATTTATTATAATACTTATTTAGAATAGTTACAAATAATATTTAATTATGTTTAGATAAGATTATTAATATTTATTATTATTCACATTCCTAAAATGAGTACTAATCACATCCCGAAATAGTATTATTTATGACCAGGAATTCCTTTGACTGTGGAATCTAAAAATCTTAGAGCACTCAGTGAGTCAATTCCAAAATTTTCAAAGAATAAAATTTTATTTTATTTTAAAAATAAATTAGATCACATCTGTGACTATTATCTTAAAAGTTTTAAGTTTGATTATTTGATAATTTTTCAACTGAGTAGGATGCTCAAACAACAGCAGGATTAAATAATAATAATATAGACATATATGACACTGCAAGACCAAAACCAAATTATGCACATATTGCACTTCAATCACAACAAAGTTTGTAACTCTTATAATACATTACCCATACTTTAAAAGTATGGTCATTTGATAATTTTCCATCTAAGTTGATGCTCGAATGACTTGCAACATCAATTCTATTAAAGATTTTAACAATATTAGCAAGACCAAAAGATAAATGAGACGCATATTGCTCATCCAATCACAAAAGATCACACGGTTAGCAGCAACTCAATCCATTATTATTATAGATCATGAAAATGATTTAAGTGTAATTGGAAAAATAACCCCAATATGGCTGAAGTAACCAGGTTGTTGTTGAAGACACTATTGCAAAACAAGAATGGCTGGATATTCAACAAATATGTCCCTTTGGCTTGGCTGGCTAATGGAAGGAAACATGAATCCATTAACAAATACTCAGTAGCAATAATAATCCAACACAATAGGGTAAGCATAAAGGTAAAGTCAAGAACATCTAGAACAACAATGTACAAGCATGAAATATGAAACAAATCTAAGGTTCAATTAAACATAAGTTACATGGCAAATGATAGATATCACAAAAAATTATACTCTTTATAAACCTCTGTCTCTACATGGAATAAAATCCAGCGAAAGTAACCTCCTGTGAAAGAACAAAAATAATAGTTAGTTTGTTTTCCTAGAGAATGGACAAAGGGAGAGACTAGGATTATCGGCAATTACAACGACCGAGAAACTAGCTAATTGGAGAGCTACAATCAACTTAAATGAAACAAGGCAATACCCAAACTTAGAATCTGCATTGACAAATGAATACAGACCTATATGATCACTGTATCCAAGCAGTGGAAGCAATTAAGATAACACAAGTCCCCATGTACTTGCAGCCAAAAATTCGGGGAAAAGAAACTCTTTCTAACTAGTTTATGTATTTAAGACATTCTCTGTCTTGAAACCAGACGGGTTAAATCATTGTCAAACAAAAAGTCATTAAATCATCTTAAATCCTCAATTGTTAGGATTTCTCTAAAAGAGCTGTGCTCAATGTAAACTGTAAAACAATTAACATCAATTTTGGTAGACATCAAGTTTTCCCCACAATCATAGTGCAACAATAAAGTTCATATTCAATGGTAACCTTGGTGAAGAATGATAACCATCAGTGATAATATAAATTGTTAGCTAGCATTTCTATGTTCTATTTGGCTAGGCCTTAATAAAAGATTAGCCAATGCATTTCTGGAGAAACACAATTATTTGCTGAACCAAGACAGACATCGTATTTGTCATTAACCTAAAAAGTAAAAACTCCTAGATGCTTTTAGGCAAAGGCATTTGAGACAATACAATATCACAAATATCATACTGAGAAGTTTTACACCCACAGATTACTCTATAATACACCATAATGAAACCCTCTTAGCTCTGGAAAATCATATTAAACCTCCGATTCAAAGATTGAAAATTTGTCCAATACTTAATTCATTGGACTGAGGGAGTACATAGCATTTATACATCTTCTCATTTCACAACAAGAACATTCACCAGAAACCAATAAGGTTACAGTGGCCATTTAATAGGACTACAACTAAATAAATGTTTTTATGTACGAAAATATCAACTCTTAATGAAACAAAGCACAACTGGATAAGAAAGCTCAAAGTTTTATACTAGGGAATAAACATCAAAACTACAGAAAAACTTTGTTTTAATGTGTAATATTATACGTTAACTTTTATTTAGTGCAATTGTATACATGGTACTTAGATTTTGATTCAATTATTACAGATCATTAACAGAGGTAACACCATTTTACATTTATTTATTGCATAATCAATCAATTATATTTAACCAATATGGGAAAAAAATTCAAATGTGTACAATTGAATTACAATCAAAGTTTCAAGTGTATTGCACAGTGATAAATAACAATCTATTTTGATTTATATCCACAACCACACTTCTCCTTTGGAAGAACAAAGATGTTTCTAATTCAAATGAATCGAATAGTTGGATTAATGGTTTACAACGATTGCAGCAGACTTGCCACTAACCATATTCATTAAAATATCATGAAATCAGTAAGAAACAACGAACTAAAAGCAAGAAAAAATAGGAAGGTGTTTCACAAACCTAATATTTCTCAACTTCCCAATATAATGTAAGCTTAGTGTGCCTTTCTTCTTTGGGGCTGCTTGTCAGTAGCTAATCTGAAAATCCAGTAAACCTATAAACAAGTAAAACAATGGATCACAATATCAAATTTACAGAAAATAAAATAGAAATGGTTAAATCTGAAGAGTGAAAAACTTGCCAAAGCGAAAACATGAGCAGCAATCAAGAGAACCACCAATACCGGTACCAAATCCAGAAACCATGGGCGCAAAACTTGTGCTTCCTTGGCCATTTCAGTTGCCGAGAACGGAAAATTCAGAGGGAGAATCTTTCTGATAAGCCCTAAAGCCAGGGTTTTGAGATTTGGCGATGAACCAAAAACTTCCAGTTGATCGCCTGATTTGGGCGATTGGGTTCCTTCAATTGATCGGGCCTGATTACTTATTGGGTAAAATACACTAGTAATCACCCAACTATTAGTAAATTCATTTTTAGTCATTCAATTATGAAAAGTTACAAATAGTCACTCAATTATTAGTAAAATTTTTTTTAGGACACCGAAAAGTTATAAAATGATCACCGACTATTTAATTTTGTCTTTTTTATGGCATAATGCCAAAAATAACCTCTAACTTTTAACTGTTTATTCACTTTGGTGCTTTATGTTTTTTTTTGAAAACTTTAACACCTAACTTTTTTTTGGTCAAATTGGTCTATTTTTAACGAACACGTTGACGTGGCCGTTAGCTGCCTAACGATCAACACTAATCACTGACGTGACAGTCCAAATATAATTAAATGCTAACGTGACATTATTTTATCTTATATGCCACATCAGCAAATGGTTTTAAAAATCATCATTATCATCACCATTTATTCTTCTCATTGTTTCTTTCCATTAGCAAATGAATGATGGGGAGAAACAATGGAGAAGAAGACACAGTGATGATAATGATGATTTTAAAATAATTTTAATAATTTTAAAATTATTTGTTGATGTAGTATATAAGACAAAATAGTGCCACATCAGTATTTAATTACATTTGAACTGTCAGTGTTGACCGTTAGTCAACTAACGGCCACGTCAGCATATCCGTTAAAAATAGACTAATTTGACAAAAAAATGTTAAGTACTAAAGTGCTCCAAAAAAAACATAAAGGGTCAAAATGACCAAACAATCAAACATTAGGGGTTATTTTTTGGCGTTATACCTTTTTTTATCACTATCTAATTTACCGTGACAGTTTTTAAAGTTGGCATAATAATAACTTTAACTCTCGATAAAAGTTAACACCGATATTTTCATATACCAAAATAAATAATTTTTATTAAATACATATACTAAATATACAATTGAGTCATTTCTACTAAGAAATAGATAAAGAGCTCAAAATTCAAAATGCAAGGTAACCTAAAACAATAACAAACTTTCACTGTTATTTTATGTTTGTTGTTTAGTTTGTTCACGAAATTCTTTTCTTTTTTTTTTCTTTATTATCACGAGTTTGATAATTTTTTGAGGGGGTAATCACGAGATTGATATTATCCTATTGGAAAAGAAACAGAAAAAACAAAACAAAAAATTGATGTTACACCTAATTTAATGTGTTTTTTATAGGTTTTTTTTAATAATTCACCATTTAATTTAACATGTGCTGAAATTGATTGGAGGAATTGTGTGGATGTTGATTGAATTTTAGTTCGATTGACTTGCGTTGTTATTAATGTAGGAATATGTGGATTCGAATACGCTGAAGCATATTATATTTCTATTTAAGAATTAGAGATGAGCTATGAGTAGTTCTAGATATTGTATAAAAAAGAACAGATATAATAACAACCTAAGATTAATTTTTTTAAAAATATTGAAGTGTGGATAATAATAATAATGTTTAAACTACTTTTTTTTCTCCTTTTTACACATGACATACCTACCATGTTCTAATATGTGGTCTACAATTTCTTTTAGGTTTATTGGTTTTTTTTTAACATTATAAAACAATGGTCAAATTTTAATTTTGATCCCTAGACTATGTTGGAACTTGATATTTAATCTATGTACTTTAATTTTTCACAGAATTTGGTTCATTTATTTTTATAATGTCATTAATTAGTTTAAATAGTTATTATTGTTAACTATTTAAATTAAAATGTTGACACTAAAGTTTTTCAAGAATACTATTCCAACAATAGAAAATTTTCGTGACGTTTTCAAATGAGTGCTTTTAAGAAAAAAATCCTAATAAATATTTTTAACGTTATTTTTATTAGAACTAGACTTGAATTTTAAAATCTAAAAATGAAGGACAATATTCCTGAAAATAAAAGTAAATGGGTTAAATTCCAAATATATGAATCACATAGGGACTTAGAGCATAGTTTAACTTACAAAACTTCACTCTATAATTGGATACAAATAAATAATCAACCCAATGTAAAGCATGTACCAAAAACTATACTTATAAAAATATTCCATGCTCATGCATTTTTCGCTTTAGAGCAATAGATATATGAATTTCAATTTTGATACAACGATATTTGCATCAATATATAGAATAATATTTGATGTTGCATGAGTCTTAAGAATCACCGATAAATAATAATATGATACCTTATTGAGATAAGAATGTGGTAAGAAAGTTGAAGGCACTCACCCGATAGGTCAAGAGCCATAGGTGACTAATTTGAGAGATGAGAAATTGTGGAGAGCTTGAAAGCAATTTAGCTTAGAGAGAAAAAAAAATGGTGGAGGTGGAGGTGGAAGTTGAGAGTAAACAACAAAGGAAGATTGGGATCTCCTTGGCAATGTTATTTAATCCGAACTGGTTGGGATACAGGTTTGGAGATAGGAGTTAAATTGATTAACTTACATATCACTCGAAATTAATGGCGAAGTCTAGTTGAGATGGCCCCCGAAATTTAAAATTTTTACAATTTAATTTTTTGTAAATATACTATAGCCCTTCTAAAAATATAAATCGGCCCTCAAAGTTTAAATCGGTCGTTATATAATACGTTTAATTTTAACTTGATTCTTCCAAAATTAACATATTAGCTCCGTCACTGCTCGAAAAATGTTGAATCGAATTAAAAATCAATTTTATCTATTTTTTATTTTAATTAAATCAGATAAATTAATTATACCGATAACCAAAAATTAATGATCTACATCGATATAATTTTGGAAACATTATTGGCAGCTCTTCTAAATATAAAAAAGGGGCCTGTTGTGATCTTGAGATACTTGGATGTTATTTAGAGAGTGGTTCGCTTGTCACGTTGGTATCTGATCCATATGTAGGGCATGGTTTAAATTGACCTTGTGGGACTCGCATACGAGGGACATAACATACCTTGTTCCGGACATAACAATATTTTATTTAAATATTAATATTAAGGAATAATATTAATACAATGCCAATAGAATTTTTAGATTTGTTAAAAGGTTGACAAGTGTCTTATAAAATACAGTAAAATATTAAAAAGATAAATATTTTAAAAAGGAAGCATATAACAAAATTTTAATGCTACTTGTAAAATAAAAATATATATTTTTAATGTGTCAAATATTATCCCTAATATTAATTGTTATATATATTTTCGAGTGAGAAGATAGTCATAATAAAAATAGGGTAAAGTACATTATCCAATGTTACCCTAAAATAAAGTTTATCTTATTTTGATCATTCTATTTTTTTTTCAATTTAGTTATTCTAATTAAGATAACTATTCAAATTGGTCACTACTGTTAAAAATTACTTTAATCTATTGATAGATTATCGGAGTAGCACATTAACCAATTAAATGAGTACATGTAGACCTGTTCATGGATCGGGCTATCTGTCCATGCCTGAAGGTCCGCTCAAAATTTTGGAGTGCTTGGATAAAAATATTAGGCTAGAAAAATGAGATTGGACAAAAATTAGGCCCGTTTTAAGTTTATAATACTTTATATTATGTTATTCTTATATATTATATAATTTAGAACACGTTAAAAAAAATTTATACTAAATATATAATACTACTTTAATGTAAACATTAAAATAATGTTAAGATACTGTATAAAAAATTTTAGTAAATAAAAATGTATAAAATTATTAAATATTAAAATAATATTGACGATCTTAAAATGAGCTTGGTTTAGTTTTTTGCAAATATAGACAAGTTCGAATAAAATTTTAGACTCAGATTTCGGGCTGAGCCAAGTTAGAACAATTATAAAGTATATTAATATCATACTTAAACTCGACTTGAATCTCGACTTGAATCCGATTCGACGCGGCCCATGAACACCTCTAATTACACTTTTTTTTTTTTACTTTTAATTAAAACTTAAACACCTCTCTATAATTATTTCATAAACACTTTTCCATTCCAAAAGCCTTTTTCCTTGTTCCAAACTCTGCAACAAGTTCAAACCCCAAGCAAGAACAAAGAACCAAATTTCAACTCTGCCATGCTATTTTGGCTCTCCTTGAAACGTGAATTAAGAAAAATAAAATTCCATATATATTTAAAAAATTGTATTTTCCCATTAATGCGTGAATCCGAGAAAAAAAAAAGCAGAGGCAAGCTCATGATTTCCAATTTTCTAATTGATTTTTATTTTTCTCAGCATTTTCTCAGAAACCAAACAGAACTTTTACACTGTCAATTCTTTTAAAACGATGAGACTTGGCTTCTGCCGGCATTTTGCTCTGCCGCTTCCATAATAAATCTCGAACGTGTTCTAGGATTTTTGAGATCAATCCAAGCTTTGAAGTGAATATTTTATTTTAATTTTCTATTTTTTTATTGTTCAGGAAAGGGAAGAAAATTCTGATATTTCTGCTTTTAATTGATTGCTATTTTCTTGCCTGCTTGGATATGGTTAGATTTGGCATATAGTTCCCTGAGAAATAGAGAAATGGAGGAAAATTTGAAGTTATCAAAATAAGATAACTTTGAATGTAATTTACCCTAAAATATATATACAATTATTTTTGGGCACATAAAAATATACAAATATTAACAGAGTATTAATAACATAAAAATGAGACTTGTACAAAATCAATGGTCCAGATTCCATAGTTATTTGGATTATACAAATCACCCTACCTTCATCTTCTTTACCTATTAATTTAGTGAGCAATGAAGTAAAAAGGAAAGAAAAGAAGAAAAAAAAACACTTAGAAAATTACAGTTCCAAAATTTAACGTAGAATATTACTACACGGCTACCTTAGTTAATTTCAAAACGACGGAACGACGCCAAATCCAAACATGTTACCGCCGTCGACTTCGACTTCAACATCACTGCGCTTTGCAAATCTTCCTTTAATCCTCGGCCGCACCTCCGCGTAAGCTTTCCTAGAAGCGTAACGTATCGTTTTCTCGAATTTTCTGTTCTTCCTCTTCTCTCTGTACCTCAGCACCCTCGCTTCTCTCTCCGCCGATGAGAGTTGCACCGCCTGATGAGTCGTCTCCGTCACTTTCGCGCACGGGACTGATATGTCCGTAATCGTACTACCGCCATCTGGAACTACCCCAACATCCAGAGAAGAAGATGATACCTGCAAAAACAGTAAGATAGTGAAGGGTTCGAACTTTAATTATGGAAGAAGTATGAAGTAGCTGCTCTTTTGCTTACACTGTGGCTAAGACAGTGAAGGTTGTAGTTACAGTTGTAGTTGTAGCCATAAGGGAAGGCTTTTGGTGTAGTGAACTCCATGTCGAAACAGTGATCGTTGACCATCGGAGCTTGGACGGTGTTGCTTTGGACAGGGACCACTCCATCAGTTCCAGAACTGTTCTGCTCCTGGTCCTGGGTTTCCATTTTCGGATCCACATGACCGTAATCCAGATCTAGATACGGATCCATCTCGGGAAACACGTACTGCCCCGTGTTCACGTCCGGGCTTTCATGTGCTTTGTGGTTAGGGTTAGGAAGCAACCACGAAGCTGCCTCCGCTTCTTCCCTGCTGCTGTCAGCGTCTCCATCAACGTCGGATAAGTAACGGTCGTCCAGGAAGTTAAACGCTGTGTTGGGCTTGACGGAATCGTAAAAGGGAGCCAAAGGAACCCGCTCGTGCCGGCGAGCGAGAGGGTTAGCGGAGTGGATGTCACGGTCACAAGTGACGCAAAGAGCGGCTGCGTCAGCCTTGCAGGTGACGTGAGCCGGTGCTTGTTCGCAAACTTCACAGACCAAGACCCGAGCGTGACGGGAGGCTAGCTTGTTGGCGGCATGGATTTTGGAGTCGCAGTTGGGGCAAAGAAAAGCCGAGTCAGGACGGCAGAACAGAGTGGCCGTCGCTGATTTGCATGAGTCACACAACTTGGACGCCATTTCAACGAGTTGCTGGGGTTAAACAAATCTACCGTCTTTCTCCTTTTCTTTCTCTGTGTCTGAAATTTTCTGAAAGGTGAGTTTGAGGCTCGAGTTTTTGTTGGGTTCTGTCATGATTGCAGCTTTGACCAAGTTGTCGATGACGGTGCAGTGCGGGACAGGGGAGATCTAAAGACACCAATAAAGAGTGAACACGTGGATGAGGCTTAGCCGAATAGAAGGATTTTATTCAGGGTTGAAAACTGGAGGGTGGAGTGCAGTGAGTTGTCATTTTCAGTGGAGAAAGCAGCTTTTTTCCTGTTCTTACCTTTTTGGTTCCAGGATGGGCCGTAATTATTAATAGGGTTAATTTAATATACATCCTCAAACTATCGCTGAATTGGGAGTTGGTCCCTAAAAAGTTTAAAATGTTATAATTGAGTCTTTAAAGTTTCATTGTATCAACTAAGCCCTTCATTCAACCTTACTGTAATGCATTAAAAATGAATTTCAATTTGAGAGGAAGCATATTTAAAATATGTTCATAATTTGTCATAAGTTTATGCACTCTTTATAAATTTAAAATTTAATTTCTATATTTTTATTTTTAAAAATTTAATTTCTCTATTTTTCATGTAATTAAAAAAATGACTTTGTAATGAATTTGAATTTAACAAAGTAATTTTGACAATGTTAATAGTTAGACCGAAATTTTAAAATCTAAAAAAGTAGGAGTTCTTAAGAAAAAGTACAGGGATGAAACGCTAAATTTATAAAGAGCACAGGGATTTGTGGCATATTTAACCAATCTATTATCCGTACAAAGGGTGAGTTTGGATGGGTGATTAAGTGCAGTGCGTTTAGCTTATTTTTTGCCTCACGCTACAGTATCGTTACAGTATCTAATTTTACCGCTACCGCTATTTTTACACTAACCGCAAATAAACGCACCGCGCATCCAAACCCACCTAAAGCCTTTCTGGGATCTTTTGCTACTAGGCTTTTAGCCTCAGAAGAAATGGCCAATGGGTCTATGGGCCTATGGCATTGGCCTTCTTTAGTACTAAAATGATGTAAATGAAATACTCCAAAAATATCAGAGAAATATACATCTTAGTACTTAAACTTGGCTTCAAGGTTTAAATTGGTATTTAAAGTTTTATTTATCCGATTAAGTATTTGAACTTAACTTTATGATTCAATTTGATACCTAAAGTTTATTTTGTCTAATTAGATACCTGAACTTGTTTTTTTTTTGTCCAAATTAATACTTACATTAAATGATTTATTTGAACCAATTTAAACTATAAAGTCAAGTTCAAGTACTAATTTGATCAAAAAAGTCATTTTCAAGTAGCTAATTGGATAAAAAAAATTAGGTACCAAATTGAAAGTTATGGCCAAGGTTAGATACTTAATTGGACAGAAAAAACCTTAAGTACCAATTTAAACCTTGAAGCGAAATTCAAATACCAAAATGTATATTTACCCAACATATTACCAAAATACCCATTTAAATCTTAAGTGTAACATAATCTATATATATAGCCTTTGAATAGTGTTGCTAACATGTTAGAGAAGTTCACTTCTGCTACGTAGAAACTCTATACATCATCCAACAATGTAAAATTATGTGAACCATACCATGTTCCTACGACAGCCATTACAGATATAAAATGTTGGAGATATACTCATCATCTGGTTCTGCCGAGAAATCTGGGTCTAGGGGCTTTTGCAACTTAGGCATTTCAACATCCTTCATCCTCTGAGCTCCTCGCCTTGTATTTGCTGCAACCTTTGAAGCTAGTATTGTCACACCTAGATTCAGTTTTTCATGGGAAGACTTCGAAGACACGACACCGTGTTCTTCCCCTTGTTGCCTTTGGTCCCACTCCATCACACTTAAGGTTTCTAGCCATTGTTCTCTTCATGTGTCGGCGCCAAGCTGCTTGAATAAAGCAGGCACCCCATGTCCTCCAATGGTAAGAATGGTACCTAAACGTGTGTTGCAACTTCTTGCTGTGGAGACGTCG